>NC_057861.1:403163814-403466314 GCF_019393635.1 Dromiciops gliroides
GCAGGAATCAGCTAATGGATCATCAAAAGGACTGAGACAAGTAGTGCCTGCTCTGTGCAAAAAGGCTGGAAAGCCCAAGAAAAAAATCCAGTGTAGAAAAGCCTTGCTTAGGAGTCCTTGGCAATAGAAGTCCCAGGTGTAGAGAATGAGCAGAGCCAAATGGGCAGCTTGCCACAGCCTGGAGAAGTAAGAACAGGCAAGATCTGAGGCTTTCAGTTTTGGCAAGGGTGGAGGACAAGGGGAATGTTCCAGTGACCTGTAGAAAGTGCACTTGTTTGTGTTTCTCTAGAGTCAGGTAACAATTATCCATGTCAAAAATTCAGAGAGAAGGTGAAAGGACTGGAGGGATGCCTCTTTACCCTCTTTCCCTCTGTCAGGGAAAATGAAATGTTCTTTGAGAGAAAGGAATATACATCTCAAACGAAGATTCCAAGGGGAAGAAAATGGGGGCAGAGAATGGACACCTGGCTTAGAAGGTTAGAGGGGAAAGGAATAGGTCTCTTAAGAGGAAGGGAAGAAGAGGGACCACTCACTACCTAATAGTTTTGAGGCTTTTCTCAGAAAGCAGAGGCTCTTTTCCTTTTTTCTATCATGGACCCTTTTATCAGTCTCAATCAAGCCTATGGACCCCTTCTCAGAATAAAGATTTTAAAAGAAACAAAATTAAATTAAAAAGGAAACCAAACATTTTGACATACAGTTATTGAAACAGTAAAAATAAAAGCTTTCCAGACCCCCAGGTTAAGAACCCCTGCTTTGGAAGTTAGGGGGACATCTGAGAGCAAGACTCTGGCCAAACTCCATGGAATTTTAATGGGATCCCACATGCTCCACTCATCTTGGGAAAAAAAAGATGAATCTTCAGAGTTGGGGGCTCTCTACAGAGAAGATCAAGCCTAAAGTACTCTTTCTTCTCAAGGCATAAATGTTAAGGGGTTAAAGAAAGCTTCTGACATTTTTCAAACCTAATTACTAAAATTTACTTTTGGTGATTGATGTGGAGACAAATGATGACACACAGTAGTATGCAGGAGCTACCTCGAACCAGTTTGGAAGAGCCAACTAACTATTAGATTTTCAATATGAGCAACACCATGGACATCAACAAACAGCTACAAATCAGGGCTTGATTTATTTATTAATTTTTATTATCTAGATTTAAGAAAGTGTTGGAGGAAATGTCAATAATGAAAATTAAACAGAAGTGTTTGTAGGTACACTCCCTTCCCACCCCAAGAGAACTGGTTGTTGAACATTTGCCAGCATACCCGTGATGACATAAGAAAGAAGCTTAAAAATTATAAGCATTAGGAAGTCCTGGAAACTGGGGAAGACATTGTTAGTATATTCCTCACTGCTGCTGATTATAGGTAGGGGATACTTCCAGTCCATTACCCCTGCTTCAATTTTATTTTCTTTCCCTCATAGTCTTGATACGAAACTACCCATTTCAACAATGTATCCTCTGTCACCTTTGAATCTTTTGCCCCCTTAACCATCTGCTGTTCTTCTCTCCCCAACTATTAGTTATACTTACAAAGATCCATCTTAAGGTTCCCTACCTGCCACTCTACCTATCCATAATATTCCTACCCTAATGCTTCATTGTGGCATGGGGGCGACTCACCCCTGGTTCTTTAGATGCTTTTCCAGTAAAGGGAAAACTGACAGGTTGTACCAAGCTGCAAAGACTTTTTGAATTCAGTCTTGGAGGCAGCCTATACCTGCTGTGCAGGGAGCAGCCTTGCTAAGTACAGAGAGGTTCATGCAGCAGTGCTGTTGGTCACCAGGTAATGAATTCCTTGTTCAGGGCAACCACTGAAACATTTGATAAGAAAATCAAGTGTCTTATGACTGGGACAGTTTCTGGGGTCTTTTGACCTCCTGGTGACTAAATTCAACAAACATTTATTAATTTATTTATTAAGTGGGGCAGCTAGGTGGTACAGTGGATAGAGTGCTGACCCTGGAGTCAGGAAGAGTTGAGTTCAAATCCAGCCTCAGACACTTATTAGCTGTGTGAACTTGGCAAGTCACTTAAACCAGTTTGCCTCAGTTTCCTCAATTGTGAAATGAACTGGAGAAGGAAATGGCAGACCACTACAGCATCCTTGCCAAGAAAACCACAAATGGAGTCACGAAGAAAAAATGACTGAACAACAAGAAACATTTATTAAGTGCCTATGATTTTTCAAGCCACTGTGCTAAGTGCTTAAATATAAGACTCTATAACAAAACAGTCCCTGCCCACAAAGTGCTTATATTCTCCTTCTCTAAGATCTAGTGATAAAGATAAGTGTTTTCTTTATGTTTATCCATTCCCCATTTTTTTTCATATTTGTATAAATAAGTGGAATTTAAAAAAGTAAAAAAATAAGACATGCCCCTCACTCTATGGAATTAGTTCAAGCTCCTTTCTGCTTCTGCAATAATAGTGAAAGAGTAGAAGAATAGGACCCCAAGGGTAATAGAATCATAGGTGTTTGAATATCAAATTTGGAACATTGGTCCAAAAACAAGGTGATAGAAGGAAATGAACCACATTTATGTTGAAATTCTCACCATAAATGAACCCTATAGATATAAAGAGGGACAGAGCAAAATTTCCCCTTGGAAAAGCAAATAGTTGTGGGGATGTGTTTTTTTTTAATTTATGCTTAAAGATAACAAAAACCAGGATTTCATGGGATACTTGGTCCATCTCACCTTGTGAGCTCCTTGACACAAGAACTGTCTTTCCCCCTTTTTTTAAATCCCCAGCACTTAGCACAGTGCCTGGCATCTAGTAGGTGCTTAAAAATACTTATTGACTGATTGATTGAATCCAGGATTCATGAGGGGCATAATAAAAAAAAACTATCCTTGAGAATAATACAGTTTATGTCTCAATACATGTTACAGAAGAGAAAGTATAGAAATCCTAAAAAGAAAATGGCAGTTCTCCAAACCAAATCAACATATACTTTTGATACATAGTAACTTTCTTGGTGAAGTTGATCACATGGGAGGAAAGTGGAAAATATGTTAAGACCACCATTTTGTTGCCTTATAAGCATCTCAGAAGCTTCATTCTTACAGATCCTGAATACTTTCCTTAGGAAGAAAGTTGGAAGGGACTCTGGACATAGCATGCACTGAACAACATCACAAAAATGAAATTAATAATATCTCAGAAAGACAGGAAATGACCGGATACAGACAAGGCAATAATTTCAAAATTAGCTGTCTGTGTGTCTTAAACCATTGACTTGTTAGAGCAAAGACCATGAACAACAAATATGAAGAAAGGGTAAAGATGAGAAGACCTTTTGTACTATTGCAACATTTTAACTTTTCTAAACAAGCTGATGACTTGAATATGGGAAATGAATGAATATAGAGACATTGCCTCTATTTAAGCATTTTATTTTCTTAGGGAAAGAAAATATAAGTTCCTTGTGGCCAGGGATTGCTTTATTTTAAGTTGTATCACCATCACTTAGCCTAATGTTTTTCTCATAGTAGGCACTTAATAAAAGTTTGCCTAATTTGAATGAAATTGAATTATAACTGATATAAAGGCCTCACCAAAATGAGGAACCCAAAAGAACCCAGAACCTGTCACAAGCTAGCAAACACTTATCATATGAAGAAATAATATAGTCAAAGGCAACACTTATTTTGACTATAGACTCATTTGCAGATGTATATGGAGGAGAATAGTGGAAGATTAAAGGAGTTGATAGAAAAATAAGCCTCTTCAATAGTGTGATACCCAAATATGCTAGATCATCCTAGGAGCATTTGTAAAAGAAACTAAAAGGAGGACAACAAAGAGATGCAAAGTGGAAGGTCTTGGCAGCCTAACTAAAGTGATCGGTTCCTATCCTAATAAAAATGGAACCACCACATTTGAACTCAATACTCAAAGCATTTAAGAGGTATAGGTGATATTTAAGACTATAAAATCAGGAAAATGAGCTGGCTTAGATAAAATACATTTATTTTTTAAAAATTTATTCTATTTAGAATATTATTTTTCCCAAATTACATATAAAACAATTTTAATGTCAATTTCCAGAACTTTGTGTCCCAAATTCTCTTCCTCCCTCCTTCCCCAGCCCTCCCTTAAGATTGCAAGGAATTCAATATGTTATACATGTGTAGTCATACAAAACATTTCCACATTAGCCAAGTTGTGAAAGAAAACAGACAAAAAAAATTAAGAAAAAGGAACTATAACAAAATTATGCTTCAGTCTGTATTCAGATACCAGCAGTTCTTTCTCTGGAGATGGATTGCATTTTTCATAAGTTCTTCACAGTTGTCCTGGATCATTGTATTGCTGAAAACAGCTAGATCATTCAGAGCTGATCATCTTACAATATTGCTGTTACTTTGTATACAGTACATTTGACTTTGCATCAACTCATGTAAGCCTTTCCAAGTTTCTCTGATAGCATCCTGCTCATCATTTCTTATGGCACAATAGTGTTCTATCATAATCTCATCCCAAAACTTGTTTAGCCATTCCTCAATTGATGGCCATCTAATCAATTTCAAATTCAACTTTTTGTTTTTTATTTCTTTTTGGATACTGACCTAGTAATGGTATTACTATGTCAAAGAACATGCATGTTTTTATAGTCCTTTGGCCATAGTTCCAAAACTGCTTTACAGAATGTTTGAATCAGTTTACAACTTCACCAAGAGTGTATTAATGTCTCATTTCCCCCATATCCCCTGTAACATTTGTCATTTCCTTCTGCTGTCCTATTATCCAATCCAATAGGTATGAGGCAGTACCCCAGAATTGTTTTGACCTGCATCTCTCCAATCAATAGTAAGTTAGAACATTTTTTCATATGGCTATAGGTAGCTTTGATAATTTCATCTGAAAATTTCATATCTTTTGAACACCTATCAATTAGGGAATAGCTATTATTTTAATAAATTTGACTTAGTTCTTTATGTGATTAAGAAATGAGGCCTGTCAGACAAACTTGCTTCACATTTTTTCACATTTACTATTGCTAACTGTGTTTCTCTCCATCTTATTCCCTCCCTATGACATTTACTCTATTTTCTATCTTCTTTCACCCTATCCCTCCTTGAAAATGTTTTGCTTCTGACTGCCCCCACTCCCAATCTGCCCTCCCTTCAATTACCACCCTCATCCCCTTCCCTTCCTACTTTCCTGCAGGGTAAGATAGATTACTATACCCAATTGAGTATGTATGTTATTCCCTCCATGTGCAAATTCTGATGAGAGTAAGGTTCACTCACTCCCCAGAACCTCCCCCAACTTCCCCTCCACTGTATAAGCTTTTTCTTATTTCTTTTATGTGAGACACTTCACCCCATCACCCTTCTCCCTTTCTCTTTCTCCCAATGCATTCCTCTAACCCCTTAATTTTATTTTTTAAAGATACTATATCTTCAAATTCAACTCATACCTGTGCCCTCTGTCTAAATATACTCCATCCAGTTGACCTGATAATGAGAAAGTTCTTATGAGTTACAAGTATCATCTGCCAATGTAGGAATGTAAACAGTTTAACCTTTTAATATCCCTTATATATTTTTTTTCTGTTTACCTTTTTTTTTTGTGGTGCAATGGGGGTTAAGTGACTTGCCCAGGGTCACATAGTTAGTAAGTGTAAAGTGTCTGAGGCCGGATTTGAACTCAGGTACTCCTGAATCCAGGGCCAGTGCTTTATCCACTGCACCACCTAGCTGCCCCCCTGTTTACCTTTTTATGCTTCCCTAGGGTCTTGTATTTGAAAGTCAAATTTTCTATTTAGCTCAGGTCTTTTCATCAAGAATGCCTGAAAGTCCTCTCTTTCATTAAATTCCTATTTTCCACTAAAGAACTATACTCAGTTTTGCTAGGTAGGTGATTCTTGGCTGTAATGCCAGTTTCTTTGCCCTCTGGTATATCATATTCCAAGCCTTCCGATCCTTTAAAGTAGAAGCTGCTAGATCTTGGGTTATCCTGAGTGTAGCTCCACAATATTTGAATTATTTCTTTTTGGTTGCTTGCAATATTTTCTCCTTGACCTTGGAGCTGTGCAATTTGGCTATAATATCCCTGGACATGTTCATTTTAGGATCTCTTTCAGGAGGAGTTTGGTGGACTATTTCAATTTCTATTTTACCTTCTGCTTCTAGAATATCAGGGCAATTTTCCCTGCAAATTTGCTGGAAGATGATGTCCAGGCTCTTTTGTTATTATGGTAATTTTCAAATTCTCTTTCCTGGATTTATTTTCTAAGTCAGTTGTTTTTCCAAGGAGATATTTCACATTGCCTCTTATTTTTTCATTCTTTTGGAATTGATTTATTGTGTCTTGATTTTTCATAAAGTCATTAGCTTCCATCTGCTCAATCTTAATTTTTAAGGAGTTATTTTCTTCAGAGAGTTTTTGTACCTCTTTTTCCATTTGGCCAATTTGACTTTTCAAGCTGTTGATATTTTTTTCATTATTTTCTTGCATCATTCTCATTCTGCTTTCCATTTTTTCCTCTTTCTTAATTTATTTTCAAAGTCCTTTTTGAGCACTGAGATCAATTCATGTTTTTCTTGGTAGCTTTGGATACAGGAACTTTGACTTTGTTATCTTCTTCTGAGGGTGTATTTTGATTTTCCTTGTCACCATAGAAACTTTCTAGGGTCAGCATTTTTTTCTATTTGCTCATTTCCCCAGCCTATTTCTTGACTTTAAACTCTTTTTTATAGTGCGGCACTGCTTCCAGGGTGGAGGGCACACTGTCCCAAGCTTCTGGGGGTTCATGTAGCTGTTTTCCAAGACACCTCTAGGAATTTGTAAGTCTTTATTTCCTCCAAGGTGTTATGATTCAAGGAGAGTTATGTCCACTGCTCTCCTGGCCTGTGCTCTGGTCTTCAAACAACCACAAGCTATCCTTCTGTCCTGGAGCTATGAAGTCTGTTTCACTATGACTGCAAGCTCTTGTATGCTTGTAATTCTCCCCTGCCCAGGACCATAATGCAAGAGTGCAACCTGAATCTGAGTATGGGCAAAATGGCAGAGTTCTGCCCCAGTGCCATAAAATGACCCCTGTAATCTCCTTCTGACAAAGCGTTCAACCCCTTACCATCTGTGGGCTGAGTTCTAGAAGCAGTTGCTGCTGCTGCTGATTCAAAGATTCCGGAGGCTTGGTTCACTGGGGCTGGTTCCAGGTCTGTGCTGGGGCTGGATCTTCACTGGAGTGGCCCATGCTGGTCCATGCTCCACTCCCACCCCCAGAAGAGCAGAGGGCCCACCCCCACCCCCCACTGCCAATCCTCCAAGCTGTCTTTGACTGGAAAATTATTTCACCCTGTCCTTTTGTGGGTTCTGCTGCTCCAGAAATTGTCTTATGGCATTATTTGAAGGTATTTGGAGGGGTCTTGGGGAGAGCTTAGGCTAGTCACTGCCTTTCCTCCACCATCCTGGCTCCACCCAGATCAAATACATTTAGAAGAAATTTGTACTAGAGGTGACACAAAAGTTAAAGCCCTTAGAGACTGTTGTTGTTGTTGTTGTTGTTGTTGTTGTTTTTAAGAGACTGGGGAAAATTAACATGCATCAAATTAATGCAAAAAAGGAGAAATAAGAATCTTACTATTAAAGAAAGCAAAAATAACAGATCAGAGTATCAGGAAAGGATTTTTTCCTGATTTATTTTCAAATGAACCACAGACAATGAACCAGTAACATCAAATATTAATGTACCAAATGGCATAGCATACAAAAGAATAAGAGAAATTAACTGAATTGTAGAAAAGGCACAAATAGCAAAACAGTAATTTAGGAGAATTGAATATTCTTTCCTCTAAGTTGGAAAGAAGTTCAACAGAAAGATAAATGAGAAGAAAAATATTAAACTAAACAAACTGCAGGAAAATTTAGATTTAAAAGCCTTTGGCATGTGTGTGTGTGTGTGTGTGTGTGTGTGTGTGTGTGTGTAGCCCCATAAAGCACATTCACAAGAACAAACTATTTGCCAGGACACAGAGAAAGTATGTTGTTCAGTCATTTAGTTGTGTCCATTCATGATCCCATGGATCATAGCATGTCAGGTCTTTCTATCCTCTGCTATCTCTCAAAATTAGTCCAAGTTCATGTTCATTCTTCCATGACTCTATCTATCCATCTCATCCTCTGCCATCCCCTTTCATTTTGCCTTCTATCTTTCCCAGCATCAGGGTCTTTTCCAACAAGCTCTGTCTTCTTATTATGCGGCCAAAATATTTAAGCTTTGGCTTCAGTATTTGACCTTCCAGTGAAAAGTCTGAATTAGTATTGACTGATTTAACTGCCTTGCTGTCCAAGGGACTCTCAAAAGTTTTCTCCAGCACCAGAATTTGAAAGCATGGATTCTTTGATGCTCAGCTTTCCTTATAGTCCAACTCTCACAGTCATATATTGCTACTAGAATAAACAGCTTTGATTATATGGACCTTTGTCAGCAAGATCATGTCTCTACTTTTTGGTATGCTGTCTAGATTTGCTATTGCTTTCATTCTAAGGAGCAAGCATCTTTTAATTTCTTGGGTGAAGTCACCATCTACAGTGTTCTTTTGTCCCAAGAACATAAAATCTGACACTGCTTCCATTTCTTCTTCCTCTATTTGCCAGGAAGTGTTGGGACCAGTGGCCACAATCTTTGTTTTTTTTAATATTAAGCTTTTACCCTCTCCTCTTTCATCCTTATCCAGAAGCTCCCTAATTCTTCTTCAATTTCTTCCATCAGAGTGGTATCTTTCCTCTGGCAACCTTAATTCTGGTTTTTGATTAGTCTAGTCTGACATTTCATATGATGTACTCTGCATATAAGTTAAATAGATAAGGTTTCAATATACAGCCTTGCCATACTCCTCTTTCACTCTTAAACCAATCGGTTGTTCTATGTTCAGTAATAACCATTGCTTGTTGGCCCACATACTAGTTCCTCAGGAGACAAGTGAAATGATCTGGTACTCTCATCTCTTTGAGGACTTGCCACATTTTGTTGTGATTCACACAGTCAAAGGGTTGAGTGCAGCCAAGGAAGTAGAAATAGATGTTTTTTTCTGGAATTCCCTTTACTTTCTCCATAATCTAGAGAATGTTGGCAATTTCATCTCTAGTTCTTCTGCCTCTTCAAAAACCAGCCTACTCTTCTCAGTTCACATATTCCTAAATTCTGGCTTGCAGAATCTTAAGCATCACCTTCCCAGCATGTTAAATTACTCTGTGTCCATAACAGAAGTCATTACTCTTTATCCTTAAACCACACACACCCTAACTTCTGGAACCATTAGCCATTTCATCACACCAGTTTGTGTTTTCAGAGTTATCCTAGATTCTTCACTTTCCCTCACCACCCCCCACCCCATCCAATCAATTGTCAAAGCTTTTGTTAATTCTACTTGTAAAACATTTCTCATACAGTCCTTTGCTCTCCATTCATAAAACCCCAACTCTAGTTCAGGCTCTCAGTACTTCTTGCACAGACTATTCCATAAATTTCCTAATTTGTCCTCCTGCATCCAGTTGGAGGACAAATCCCTAGAGTGCTGTAATTGTTGGAAAGTAATTTCTTAAATGTAGTTGGAATCTATTTCTACTTTTGTGATAATCAATCTCTCTCTTTGGGAATTATAACTTCTGAACTCTGAATCTTGAAACTTCTATTTGAGTCTCATACTTAATAGCTGTGTGACACCTAATCTCTCTAAGTGTCAGTTTACTCAGCTATAAAATGGGGACAATAACACTTAAACAACCTATCTTACCTTTCCAGGCAAAGAAAGGGTTTTTTGTAAAACTTTAAAGTGCTACATAAATGTACCCTGCTGTTGTTACTACTACTACCATATAGAATGATTATGTTCTCTCTGAAAACCATTATCATGCCCCACTTATTCCCTTGACATGGTTTATTTGACCATTTTGGCTACCTTCCTCAGCTCATAATCCAGCATATTAATATCACTCTTAGAGAAGTGTGAGTCATGTTGAGTCATAAACTGACAGCCCCTAATGAAGAGAGAAAACATAATTTTAAATAAAATAGATAGCTACTGGATTGAGAACTGAAGTACCAATGTTTTAAGGGAGAAAATGTGACAGTCACTAGAGATCTAGTCTTGAAATTAGGAAAACTTGGATACATCTTTTCTCTAACATACACTAGCTATGCGACAATGGGCAAAGTACCTGCCTGACTTGTCAGTGCCCCCCGAAAACTCCCTTAAGATTAGAAGTGATGAGGGGGCAGCTAGGTGGCGCAGTGGCCCTGGATTCAGGAGTACCTGAGTTCAAATGCAGCCTCAGACACTTGACACTTACTAGCTGTGTGACCCTGGGCAAGTCACTTAACCCCCATTGCCTCACAAAAAAAATGCAACTTAAATACTTACTAGCTAGGCAACCCTGGGCAAGTCACTTGACCTTTGGTTGACTCAATTTCCTCAACTATAAAATGGGTATAATAGTAGTACTTCCTTCCCAGGGTTTTTGTGAGGTCAAATAAGATTATATTTGTACAGTGTTTAGCATAGTAAACCCACATAGCAGGCACTTAATAAATATTTTGTTTCCTTCCTTTCTTCCTGGTGATGTCAGATCTAGACTAAAAAAAAATATATCCTTACTAAATCATGAAGAAAAATATTAGCTGACAAAGTGCACATAATCTTCTGATTTTAAACAGTGGATTAAGACTACCCTCAATGATTCCTGAGTGTGTATTGTAACTCTCCTTAGAAACACATGTATTCACAGGGACATTTATTTGATCACTGTATACTTTTCTTGTTCAGAAACCAAAAGTTGTTTTCTTATGAAAGTAGGTAATATATTCATTTTATGATTGTACTTACACATAGCTGCCAATCTTATTTTTTGCTATCCATTTGATCAAAATATATATATATGTATATATATGTATATAAACATACATACACATACACTCTCACACAAATATATTTCCATTGACTATTTTCGAGTATGGTTACTATAAAACATTGCTTACTTATATATACTTACAAAGCATCTTGATTTGGCTAATTTTTTGTTAATGAATATTTCTTAGAAGTTTTAAAACAGATGTTATGCAATCTTTTTCACAATGATTTCTAAAGAAAAGCAAATTCATTAGTATGTTTGCCTTAACTTGTAAACCAATCATTATTACAAGAATAAACAGTTTTTAAATTAAATATGAAACCTTAGATGTGATCTGACCAGTACAAAAGAATGACAATTATATGACTAAAATTTCATTTCATTTGGTTATTTAATTTGGTTATTAATGTAACCTGGGAGAGTTAGGTTTAGAGACAGAAAGAGCTAAGTTCAAGTCTCAACATTCGATATATCCTGACTGTGTGATCTTGAGCAAATTTAACCTTTTGAGTGCACTAGGTGACCCTGTAAGTCTCAAAGAAGGTGTCAACTTGCATTTATAAAGGAATTTTCTCAGTAGTTTCTGTATCAGTTGAGAGACAGAGACAGAGATACACAGAGATTACATTAGTTCTGGTAGGGTGGTTTTTTTATGGGGGGAGGAAAATTGGGAGTAGGATTGCAGCCATATTAAGATCTTGGCTCATAATGGAATTAAGACAACTAAACCCTTAGGGCTATGTTACTTGAATTACTGTTTTGTTTTGTTCTTAAATCAAGATACAGGACTTCATCTTTATTAAGCTTTATTGTGTTAGTTTTAGCTGTCATTTCAATCTATAGGAATCTTTGAAAATATTAATTCTATCATAGAAAATACTCTGCTGAAATGGTAAAGTTATGGGTCTTGGACTCAAGACATGTTAGTGTAGCCTATAAAAAAAAACATGGGGGGGGGCAGCTAGATGGCACAGTGGATAGAGCACCGGCCCTGGATTCAGGAGGACCTGAGTTCAAATCCAGCCTCAGACACTTAACACTTACTAGCTGTGTGACCCTGGGCAAGTCACTTAACCCCAATTGCCCCACAAAAACACAAACAAAAACAAAAACCCACGGGGTCCTTATCTCAATTTCCACTTACATGAGCAGGTTGGGTCCCCAAAATGTGGCTGAATCAATCTTCCTTCTTGGGGTCCTGGGGATTGGGGTTTTTCTACTGTTGCATAGTTCTCATGTAATATTTCCAATAGTAATTGCTGTTTAAAATTAGTATCTTCCTTATATCATTGATTGACCTAGTGATTATTGTCCTGATATCATTTAACCATTTAACATCAATTTGCTTTTATGAAGGCTTATTTTCTGAAAATGAATAGGGAGAACAAAAGTACAAACCCATCATCTGCACTAAGGGCACATTCTCCCCTATACTTCCTAATTCTCTAGGGATAATGAGTCCAAACTAAGACTGACAATTAAATAATTCCCATTTCAATAGAATTTTAAGGTTTATAAAGCACTTCCCACACAACAACTACCTGTGTTGAAGGTAGTAATGACATTATTAACTTTATTTTACAAATGAGGAAAATGAAGCCCAGAGCCTGACAGCCAGGGTCTGGAGTCTGTCATATGAATGTTGGTTGAAGGAAATGTGGATGTTAAATAGTATGGATGCAAGCACAGATTCCAGGCATTGATCATTAGTGACATCAGCATTTAACATAGTGTCTTGAACATAGTTGGGGCACAATAAGTGTTTGATGTCTGACTGATTCCTTGAAGTCAGTCTTTCAACCAGAACCAAATCTGATTGTACTATCATCTAGTCTACATCTCAACAGCTTTTCTATGATCATACCATAAAAGACTTGATCAAATTCATTGCTAAAGTATAGGTATCCTATATCTGCAGCATAGTACTGTCTATGTAAGCTTCATAACCCTTTTAAAAAATAAATCAGGTTAGTCTAGTATGACTTATTTTTATTGAATACTTGAAGTTCTTATTGAAGCCATTAGGGTTCTTTGTAACAACATCTTCCTTTTCTAGATGTCCAGTGATGAGACTTTTAAAAAATTGATTCTATAATTTCTTAAGAATTTGTGGTTGACTTCACTGGCCTAAAATTTTTAGACTCTAGTCTGTTCCTTTCTTCTGTAAATTGGCCTAATATCTTTTAAATATCACTGATAGTAGTTTCCACAAGCATTTCTACCAGAATATTGTTGATAAAGGCCAGGTGACTTGAATTCATCAAAGGCAGCAAAGTATTTTATTTCCTTGCTTATCTTGGGTTTTTACTTTCTATTAATCATTTTTGTCCCAATATTTTCAAGCAATAAAAAATTCTCTCCTTGACAGAGAAAACAAACAAAACAAGAATTAAGTAGTTCTAACTTGTCTCTATAATCACTTATCATCATCCAGTTCACTATAATTAGTGACTCTATCTTTTCTTTGATCATCCTCTTTTCTCAATTTATCTTTTTTTAAAAACCCAACATTCTTTTTTTATGGTTCTTAAAATTCATTTAAGTTTCATCTGATTCTGAACGTTAGTCTTCCTATTGCTATTTGTACAGGATTATGCCGTACTCTCCATCATCCTGTCACTTGTTCTTGATTTCATCTCCCATATGTGTCTTTTTAAAATTAAAATTGACAGATGAGTTCATTGTGTATCCACACTGTTCTCTCAAAACAGCTTCTGGGTTTCCTCTTCATTGAAAATATTTCATTTTGCATCTTCAAAATTTCATTCTTCACAGTTTCTGACCCTTACCTAGGCTGATTTCCACTGCAGAATTTCAACCACGGGTTATTGTCTTATCATTCTTATGAACCCTTTGAAATACATTTTACTAGTTGTTTCTAATCCATTAACCAGATCTTCTCTGTTAGTGAGAATTGGCAACTAGATGGCTCAGATAGAGGGCTAGGCTTGGAATCAGGAAGACATGACTTCAAATCCAGCCTCAGACACACTTACTAGCTGTGTAACTTTGGCAAGTCACTTAATCCTGTTTGCTTCAGTTTCTTCATCTATAAAATGAGCTGGAGAAGGAAATGGCGAATCACTCCAGTATCTTTGCCAAGAAAACCCCAAATAAGGTCACAAAGAATCAGACACAACTGAAATGATACAACAAGAAGATTTACTCTTTTTGGTTTTTTCCATTTTTGAAGGATTTACACAGGTCAGGAAGTTATTTCCTACTCTGCTACTGTCAGAGAAAGAGCTCTATCAGATTTCTGGATAAGGCACCCCAACATTACTAGAGCATGTATTTGTGTCAAACCTGTGATTTGTTTCTAAAATTCAACTATTTCTTTCTTCTGTTCAGATGGTCTGTTGTACAATCCAATGACAAAATTGCTTCTGTTTCTCATTCCATTGGTCTTCAATCAAATACTTTCCACCATTCTTTTCCATTGGTTTTTATTTTAATTTTGTCACATATGTATAATTTCTAATTAGACAATGTCTAATTTGACACCCCCTTCCACTTATCCTGTTTTTTTTAAATAAGGTATACTCATCCAGTATCATCTTCTAATTATTAGTTTTGTTCTAAAAGACTTGGTGATGCCCATGAGATAAAAATTGAATACTTGCTTTAGAACCACTAGTTGCTTTTTCTTCTTGCTTAAATTTTAAGCATTTTTGCAAAGACATTCAAAGGCATGAACTTTGGAAGGATCAAATGAGATAGTGTTCATAAAGAGCTTTGTGGACCATAAAGTGTTAAACAAATTCTGATATTATTAGTATCACTGTTATTATTATTATTTTTTTTTTGCTTTAAAGCCACCAAACTCTACTCAAAATCACTGTTATTATTACCCAGGGAAGAAATTTGTCTGGGTCTGAGGCCTGGAACTCATTCAAAGTACTAGGTGCTCTTTCACTATCCTTTGACCTAGCTTAGGCATCACTGACTTCATAACAAGGTTTTTTTCTAAAATTTCCAGTTTGAAATATTTTCCTCAGAAAAGAAGGCACAAGCCAAATCAGCATGGGGTATTTCTGCTTTCTCTCTGTCAAATGTTAACACAACACCCTCTCTTCTAAGTAGTAGGACTTATATCCTTTCCTTGTTAATTGTATTCTCAACAGAGATCAAAGCAAAGCAGAGGAGAGGAGAGGAAAAGAAAGGGGGAAAGCTTTCATTATTAACCTTAATCATTTTTGCAAGCCTTATCTCCAGCTGGATATTATCCTTTTTGGCACAGTTCTTTCAGATTTATGTTACTCTTTTGTCTTGATTCTTTAGGTGCTGAGCCCCTTCCTTCCACTTCATGTACTTATTCATACTTGGGTCTAGGCTTCTCAGAGCACCCTAAAAGCATTGTATGGCCATGGAAAGACAATTCATTAACCTCTCTGGATCTCAGTCTCTTCATCTGTAAAATGAGAGAATTGGATAAAATTAATACTAAAGTCTCTTTCCAGACCTGAAATGGAGTTTACTTCCTGTTCTACATTTTAAACTAATGAAAAGAATTGGAATTTTAGAGTTAAAAGGAACCTTACAGATTGTTCCCAGTACTAATTTGACAGATGAGGATACTATCACTAGAGAGTGGAAGGACTTGCCCAAGGTCACACAGTGAGTGAGTCTGTGGCAATTCTGGAACTGGAACTCATATCTCATGTCTCCCAGGCTAGTGATCTTTCTACTGTACTTCTTGGCCTCTACTTTTATTTTGAAATAATTTGTTCTTATCCCCCAGATGTTAGCAGGCACTCCAAATTGAATTACCTCTGAACTTCATCATTTAATTAATTAATGAACATAAGGCTAAGCTAAAGATCCAATCTTTAGGATGATTTTGATATTTTTATTGAACAGGTATTGAAAATGTACTTAAACTGGATGAATCTTTGTTTCAGTCCAAGAGGGTGTCAACAATATAACCTCCTAGGTATAAAAGTGAAAACAATCTTTCTTGGCTCACTTTTCAGATTCTCCCTCTTATCCTTAGCCTAAAAAGAGAATCACTCTTTGGCTCTAAGCAAGTTCTGCAGTTTCCAGCGAAGAGGTTTTTGCTAAACTCCTTCTAGTAATCTAGCCTGCATATTAATATGAACCTAGGTTTCAGATGAATTTTCTCTGAAAAATATGGGGTGAGTTCACTCCCTGGCACCTCCCCAACTTTGTCATGCCTGATTCATGCCCCACTTTCAGAGGTCTGCATCTGGGTACCACATGGCTTCTTCAGAGTTGTGCTGTGCCCAAGTGTAGAACTATTCTCATCCTCACAGCTATCCTAGGAAGTAATTCCTTGGATATGGTACTTTGGGAGAGTGAAACTGGGGCTGCAACTGGGATATGGCTAGCACTACAGAGAAGTAGAAAGTCAAGTGAGTATGATAGGGGTATGATTAGGCCAATAAGTTGTAAAAAATAACCAAAGTATATGTATATGTATATGTTCAAGACAAAGTGATGACTGGCTAGCTGACAACACCATTGTCACACTTCCACTCATCCCTCATGTTGTATTAGCTCTTTGTCCATAAGATTATGATGAAAACTGTCAGGTTTTCTCTTCTTTGAGGTGTTTGCCCTTTTATATTAATTGTTTTTTATTTGGGGGGGGTGAGGCAATTGGGGTTAAGTGACTTGCCCAGGGTCACACAGCTAGTAAGTGTCAAGTGTCTGATGCCAGATTTGAACTCAGGTCCTCCTGACTCCAGCGCCAGTGCTCTATCCACTGAGCCACCTAGCTGCCCCGCCCTGATATTAATTGTAAACCAATTTTACTTTAATAAAAATGTTAGGACAGGGAATGGTGGTGGGACACACATAAAGAAGGAAATGGGGTCACTCATTCCTGTATCCCCAATCTACTCAGGGATAGCTCTACTTATTCGTCTACCTTATATTTGGCATTAAACTATATATGTCAATGATTTCTGCTCCTACAAACTCTTTTTTCAGTGTACATTCCCCCACCCTACTGGAAGAAAAAGATGGGCAAATACTTAGTTAGGAGTTTCTGTGTCCTCCAAGATTTTGTGGGGAAATAAATCACCATTCTCCTTTCTCCTCAAAAATGTAACTCATAAATATAAAGCATAATAGACCTGAGAGATTATATATTCCAACACTTTCATTTTACTGGTGAGAAATCTGAGACCCAAGGAGGGGAAATGATTTGCCCAAGGTTATAAATATAGTAAGAACCAGAACCAGGATTTGAATTTATGCTGTTTTAGATTCCATACCTAGCATGCTCTCTGTCTCTGTCTCTGTCTCTGTCTGTCTCTGCCTGTATATATATATATCCTTTTCCTTCTCTCTTTTTCTTTCCCTCTTCTATTATAAATATGTCTCCCCCTCCCACCTTGAGAGAATATCTCTTCAGGTAAACAATGAGCTGATCATAGAACTGAATAGAGGAGATCAGGCTAGATTGTATATAAGGATCCAAACCTTACTTTCATTGATCTTAAGCTGCTCAATGCTACATATGCCTAATTTTTTTTCTTCTTTCTTTTTTTTTTGTGTGTGTGGAGGCAATGAGGGTTACCAGGACCACATAGCTAGTAAGGGTCAAGTGTTAGAGGCTGAATTTGAACTCAGGTCCTCCTGAATCCAGGGCCAGTGCTTTATCCACTGCACCACCTAGCTGTCCTTGCCTATTTCTTTAACACAATATCAACACGAGTGATATTGTATGACCATGAATTATAGGACATGTGATCTTGGAAGAATCAAAATGGTTGGTTACCTAAAGATCAATGGAAAGTTGCATGGTTGATATAAATAGGATTCAGTATATTACGAGTGATGACTTGTACTTGAGAAGTGCCATAAAAGATATTATCAAGGACATATGTAACTGGAAAAAAATCTGAGATGGTCACTTAGTGAGCATGGATAATAATAAATTATAGCCAGAATGCTATATTATTATTATTCCTACGATGATAAATGACCTAGAGGAACAACTTCTAGAATATTGGGAAAATCATCTAATACGAAATTTTAAGGAATTATAGGATCAAGAATCACAAAGGATGAGAAGCTAGGAAGCACATTATGGGTGGAGGGAGTCCCCATAACAATAAGAATGTAGATATCCTTCATTCAGATATAAATAACTGAGTTTAAACCATTTTTGCTCCATTGGTACTAATATACATAGACCAATATAAAAATACTCAATCTAAAATCAATTTAAATATCTTTTGAGATTCTCATATACCCCTAGTTCTATGCAAGTAGAGATGAAAAAGAAACTAAAACATGATTCTTGCCTTCTAGAGACAAAACCAAGCATGGAAGATAGAACTAACACATTTAAAACAAAGAAAAAAACAATAGTTATAATAAATTTACTTATTAAATATAAAATGTGTGTTATAAAGAGCAAGAACTATGATGATAGAATATCTGATGAAATTACAGACTAGAGGAAACAAGGAAGACCACACAGGGAAGATGGGAATCATCTATAATGATGAAACTTCCCCTATATGTTGAAATAACTGGGCATGTTTATCTTGGAGAAGACATGGCATGTGTATGTATGTTTGTATGTGTGTGTGTGTGTGTGTGTGTGTGTGTGTGTGTGTGTGTGTGTGTGTGTGTGTGTAGCGGGCATAATAGGTCTCTTCAAATATAGGAAGGACTTTTATGTAGAAGAGGGATTTGACTGTTTGTGTTTGACCCTTAAGGACAGTACCAGAAATAATGAGTGGAAGTTGGGTGAGGAGGGTGGGGGATGGTGGCTTAACATCTGGTAAAAATCCCTAACAATTAGAGCTGCCCAAAAGAGAGATGGGCTGCCTCAAGAGTTGGTGGCTTCTTCCTCACTGGAGGTCTTCAAGCAAACCCTGGAAGACTATTTGTCAAGTATGCTGTAGTGGGCATTCCTTTCATGATCTAAATGGCCCTTGTGGTCCCTTCCAACTCTCAGGTTCTATGTTATTGTTGTCACTTTTGTGTTACTTGATTTGATCTGGATCTTAAAGGGAAGGTAGGACTTGAAGAGATGAAGAACAGTAGTCAGAGGACTGTGGAATAAGAAAACAATCTGATACAGTAGAAAGAGTATTGGCTCTGAGTCAGAGGACCTGGGTTCATATCCTACCTCTATAGCTTTTACTTGTTGTATGACTTTGGACAAGGCACTTAATGCCCCTAAACCTTAATTTTTTTCATCTATGAAGTGAAATAATTGGAATAGATGACTCCTGAGGTCCCTTCCATCTCTAAATCTATGATTCTATGAACTTTCTGCTAATCAGCAATTCCAAATAAAGCTGTCTTCACAAAGACATGGAAACCATGAAACCAAATTCAACACACCATTTGTCTGACTGTCTAGCTAACCTGACCTTGGTAGGGCTAACATAATCCCATTAGACCACTTCCATGTCTACTTTCATCAGGCAGATCTTACACTCTTTAGCTCATGAAATGTCACAAGACCTAGGGCATAATCACAGAGTTGTGGGTTGTCAATCATGGTACCTTCCTTCCTAACTGTCTCCCAGTTTAACAGCATCTTCTCTATTGATGGCTCCCTTTGGTCATCAGGTTAACCTCATAGATACTCTCTTTATATACTAAGAATTTGGGAAGGAAAAGAAATCACAGGGGAGTAGTGTGAGATGTTGGAACAATATCTCAACAATGGTTTATTTCCCATTAACTGCATGAATCACCAAGGCTATACACATGGCTCCTCAGTGAAACAACATGGAATATTTCATCTCTGACATGAAAACATCCATCAAGCTTTTAGTGGCCAATTGATGAATCATCAGTCAGTATTCACCCATGGTTACCATGTAGGTGGAATGCTGGATGTATTTGGTTTTATATCATTTGATATTTAGATTTTAGATTTGGATTGGGGTTTTTTTAAGTGGGTGGATTGTGCAAACTAGTAAAGACAGAAAGCATACATATAACACACACAATGACACACACTAATTCTTCTCAAACTCATAATTATATTAGCCCAGTGACCCACCCACTGAAATACCAACAGCCTTATTAGAATTAGTGAATAACAGAGTTAACCAAGGAGTTTGGGAAACATTCTTCAATTTAAGAAGTAGTCACACTTCAAGAAATGCCTTAATCACGATGAATTTGCTCTAACTTTTGAGGAATTGAGCTTTTGACAATTAGAGTGGGATTATGATAGCCAGTAGCTCTTTTTAATATGCTCAAATCTTGGGCAAAAAGGTAATGGTCTGGGAAAGTTGGATAAATTAAAACTCTTCATTTATTTACTGTTTCTGTTATTCTTTTGTCTTTTGGCAGTTAATTGGTATAGTAGATAAAACACCAGGCCTAGAGTCAGGAAGATTTGAGTTCAAATTCATCCTCAGATGATACTTAGTAGCTGTGCGATTGTGGTCAAGTCACAACTTCTGTTTGCCTTAATTTCTTCATCCGTAAAATGGGAATAGTAAAAGCACCTACCTCCTATGGTTTTTGTAAGGATCAAATGAAATAATCATTGTAAAGCTCTTAGCACAATGTCTGGCACTATATAAATGTTAGTTGTTATTGTTATCATCATCGTATTATTATTATTATTATTATTATCAATAAGGCAGCTAGTGGGCATAGTGGATAAATATTAGACTCTGGAACCAAGAAGATATGAGTTCAAATTTGGCTTCAGATACTTACTAGCTGTGGGAACCAGAGAAATCCACTTAACCTCTGCTTCAGTTTTCTTATTTGTAAAATTGGAATAATAACATCACCTACCTTCCATGGTTATTATGAGAATAAAATGAGATAATATTGGTGAAGTGATTATCAGAAGTGCTTCATATACATAGTATGCGATTGATATATGCTTGTTCCCTTTCCTTCTTTTCCTTTTCTTCACACTTCCCTCCTTTCACCCTCCCTTCCCACTATATTGTCTCAACATAATACAGTGAAAAGGCACATCAAAGTCAGGAAGATTTAGGTACAAATTCAGTTTTTGACACAACACTCTGTGTGACCCTGGGCAAGTCCATTAACTTTTCAGTGCTACAGGCAACTCTCCCAGAATGTAAATTGAAAAACAGTTATAGATATTCATTGGCAGGAGAAAATGGGGAATTTCCTCATTGGGAGTTTAATTCATTGAGGAAGTCATAGATGCAGACCAAAGAAAAAAAATCATGCCATTACTTCAAAGAAATCTAAACAGAAAGTCACAGATAATAGTGTACAGAACATTTAATTTGTCCTTCTGACAAAACCTCATAAACTGCCAGGTTCTATAAGGCTTTCTTCTCTATTCATTTAATTGGAAATGATCTCCACAGCATCCTCTTTAATGCTTTCAAATATTTAATCATTTGTTGTGGTTTCCAAATAGTCTCAAATTATGTAGTCATAAGTATTACTAAATGTTTATCATCAGTAAGTAGTGCTTAATATTACTAAATAGTGAGTGCTAATGGTTACTAAAGACAGTACTAAATACTGTGTGAAATGTCAACTCTCTTATAGAAGCCTTTTCTTTATTTCATTAGAAAATTGGTAAATAAGAATAAAAAGAATTAATCAGGATAAACAGAATAAAGAATAAAAAAAATAATCTAGGCTTCCCAACATTTTATCTCCAATACATTTTAAAGCAGCACCTTCCTCCAATTGCCAGAGAAAAATTAGTTTTATGTAGTCATTTTAAAAGACAAATGAATTATCAGAAGATAGATTTATAGTTTATTTGATTATTACCATGGTCAAGGTGGATATAACCTCAGGAGTTCAGCACAGGATCCTGCTGGTCCCAAGGTGAGTTGAAATAGGGCTAAGACCCTAGCCAAAAGCAAAGCAGAGGGGGCAGCTAGGTGGCGCAGTGGATAGAGCACCGGCCCTGGAGTCAGGAGTACCTGAGTTCAAATCCGGCCTCAGACACTTAACACTTACTAGCTGTGTGACCCTGGGCAAGTCACTTAACCCCAATTGCCTCACTAAAAAAAAAAAAAAAAAAGCAAAGCAGAGGGCAGAACCCAGTCTGGAAGCAAAATCCCAACTTAGAAACCAAAGCTGAAGAGATGACTAAATCAAAGAAAACAAAAATTATTACAAATCTACATATTCTCCAAAAGGATTAACTCCATAATAATTGCAAGAAGAGATTCAAAAGGGGGAGGAATTGATTTTTTCTATAAGTACAATGAGAATACAAGAAGACTGAGATTTTTAAAAAAAGATCAAATAAGTGCTCTAGTGGAAAGATTTGGAAGGAGAATAAGTAGCTTACAAGAGAACCAAAAAATGGATTTACTGAAAACTAGAATAGGCAAAACAGAAACAAATGAAACAGCAAGAAATAGTAGAACAAAACCAAAATATTGGAAAAGATAGAAAATGTAAGATATCTGATATCAAAAAACAAGTAACCTGGAAAACAGATCAGGGAGAGATATTTAAGACTCCTTGGATTCTTTGACTACTATGATTTTTTTTTTTAATCCTAAACATATTTTTAGCAATCATAAATGAAAACTGCCCAGATCTTTAAGATACACAGGGAAAAGTGAAGATAGAAAAAAAACGACTAGTTACCACCTTCAAGGAACCCAAAGGGAGATGTCTCAGAAATGTTATGGTCCAAATCCCAAACTCCCACATGAAAGAAAAAATATTGCAAACTTCCAGAAGGAAATTGCTCAAGTACCAAAGAACCACAGTCTAAATCCCACAAAACTTGGGTGCTTCTACTAAAAACCAAAGGCAAGTAAACCTTCTCAGTTTCTATTCGATTCTTAGCTCAGATCTCTTCATTACTTGTTCAAGATCTATGTACTGAAGGACCAACTCAATGAGCTGTCACTTCATTCCAATTCAGTCTGGATTATATTGAGTCTCCATCTACTAGATGTTTTCCTTTGTGGAATTTTCTTTCTATTATACTTATTTGCATGTTGTATTTTCCCTATTAGATTGCAAATGCCTTATGGGAATAAATTGTCTTGTTTCCTTTGTAGTCCTTGAAGCATTTAATTTAGTGACATATATAGTACACACTGAGTATTTGATAAATAGAATTGAATTCCCATTTTTTAGATGAGGAAACTGACTTTAAGAAGTTACTTGTTCAAGTTCACATAACTAGTACATGGCAGAGCTGTTCCTAGAACCCAGATCTTTTGATTTGTTGGACAGTGCTCTTTCTACTACAGCACAGAGCTTTGAATAAAATCAAATTCAATTAAATAAACATTTATTAAATGCCAACTATATACAAGATATTATGCTAAATACAAGAGATACAAAGACAAAAACAAAAAGTCTTACATTTAAAAGTTTCTATTATATTGGAGGGGACTAATACAGATAAGTATGATGCAAGATAAAGAATAAAGGGGGTAAAAGAAAGAAGATGGCTTGGGAATATTTGGGGAGAAAGGGATCACTAACATTTTGGAAGGCTTTATGGAAAAGGTGTCAAAATTACAGAATAATAAGGAATCTGAGAAGCAAAGATGTCTTCCAGGAATGGGACAAAGTGTCTGTGAATAAAGAATGGAAATGGGAAATTCCATGTCAAATTCAAGGAACATAGTATTAGTCTACTTTGACTGGAATATATAGTGTATGAAGGGGAATAGAGTTAAAAGGAGAATGGTGGGTTGGATCTGGACAATGCAAGCACCTAAAAGGCAGGCTAAAGAGCTGATGGGGAAGCACTGAATATCATTGAATAGGACAGTCACATAGTCAAATATGAACCTTACAAGGATAATGTTGGCAGTTATGGGAAAGGTCGATTATAGGAGGACATAATAGGTAGGGAAGCCAAATAGAAGATTACTATTACCTTGATCCACCTCCATTGAAGCTCTCCTCTGAATCCTCATCATGGCATGGAGGCTGCCCCAGGATTTTGAAAGCTATACCAGACATTGGAGCACAAGCTCTGGCAGTTTTTAACAAACTTAAAAGGCTTCATATGTGGGACCAATAATGGACTATATGCGTATGCACTGTGGGATAGCCTAGTTAAATTTGAGTAGGCTTATCATGAATTTGGCATCCAAGACAATGACATCTTCATCCACAGTGACTGTAAAAGACCATCTACTATGCTATAGATAGTCTGTGAGTTCCACTGGTGAAAAGAATATGCCATTTACCTTCACATTGTTCCCGAAAATTTGTCTGCTGTGCACAGAACATTGCTAAGTGTTCTGTAAAGGGGAGTGACTAATGGATCAGTGTCAGTCTGGAGGGAAGTATATCCCATTGATTTGTCCTTGGCCCTATCCTCTTTAACGTAAATATATTCTATTTACCAAGTCTCTCCTGCTCAATACACGTGGTCCCTATTATCTCTAAGAGCATAGGAACTCCATTGTTTAATATTAAATGTCCTTCACAGCATAGCTTTAACCTTTATTTCCAGCTTTCCTTTCTTCCTCCCTCCCTTCTTTTTCTCACTTTCCTTCTTCCTCCTTCCCTTCCTCCCTTCTTCCCTTCCTCCCTCCCTCCCTTCCTCCCTTCCTCCCTTCCTCCCTCCCTTCCTCCCTCCCTCCCTCCCTTCCTTCCTTCCTTCCTTCCTTCCTTCCTTCCTTCCTTCCTTCCTTCCTTCCTTCCTTCCTTCCTTCCTTCCTTCCTTCTTCCTTGACCTTCATCCCACCAGTCACTTGGCAGATGGTTTCTTTGCCAGAGAGATCAGTCACGTGGACAAAGGTGTCATTGAAGGAAGCAAAAATATGACAGACACCAAACACATTCTCTCCCTCTGCAACCTGAGGTCCAAGGCTGATGACCTGCTCTTCCTTCTTTTCCTTCCCCTTGTGAGGTTCCATTTCTGCTCCTTCACTTGGGCCGCCAACACCAGAAAGGCTCCATAAATCTTTTATAGACTATCTGTCCTATGTATTGAAGGTTTTCTTCTGCTTCTTTTCATATTGATGGGGGAGGGTCACCAATGTAGCACTTGGGCTATGTATCCTTAGTCTGGAATTTCTCACTATATGAATAGCCCATCTCCTTTTTCCAGTCAAACAAATCTTCAGAGACTATTGAAACAAATGTTTTCAAACCTACAAAAACAATTCCAAAAAGCATTTAGAGGTTTCTGTTGAGTTTGGATGTTCATCTTGGTTCAGTTCTTGACTTAGGATTTCAGGGAAAAGAAAAATTAAGTTGGAGTTAAGTTGGGGGCAATTTGGTTTTATGGGGGATGGGGCAGCAGTGGGCTACATCAAAAGAACAGTTTTTTTAAAAGGATGGAAAGAAATAGAGTGACAAAAAAAGAATCCCCCTCACCATTCTTTACACTGTTAATCAGTAAAATATAACACTTGTTAAGCAGGCCTTATATCCCAACTAATCACAAGAACAAGTTCTTGCCATTCCTAGATTCCAGGGCTGAATCCAGGAGATTCTCGCTTTGGCATCCAAAAGGATGCTAGCAGCATACCTCTCCACAGCTGCTTAAGGAAGAGGGGAACAAAGAGAAGGGAACAAAGGGAAAGGAAGGAAAAGATTTACTGGTGACTCAAACCTCACTATCAAATCATTGAGAAAATATTTCACTTGAAAGAACACTGACACAAAAAAGAATGTTAACCAACACATCCCTGATGACTCAGTATTGGCAGGGAAGCCTAATTAGGGTGTTTTATAAAGGGAATCATATGCTGGAGTTCTATAGTTGACAATCACTTAAACTATCCCAAATTTTATAAATGTATATTTATATAATTCATGTATATATATGTATATGAATTACTAGAAATAGAAGTCATGGAGTCAGATTGAGGAGGGACTATATAGTTTATGCTGTAGTTGTGAGTTTCATGAAAACATTTCTTTTTTCCTAGAACCTGAGTACATTTTTCTAGTCTTTACAAATGAAGGGAGAAGAAGGGAGGAAGTTGAGGCAGGAAAAAAAGGAAGTTTCAAAAAAGTACAAAACCACCTAAAAGCATTTGTTCAGCACTGACTGTGTACTCAACACTTTATTGCCATAAGAGATACAAAAGGAACTAATGACTGACCAATACTGTGGGTCATAGGATCATAGATTTGGGGCTAGAAGCATGCCAGTTAATCTTTAACATCCTGTTCTTGGGCAGGGGAGGGTAGAGAGTGCTGGACACACTTTTAAGTTTAATCTGTATTATTAGCATTTTGTCTATCACTTTTAAAAGTCTAGACAATTGACAACAGAATGAATCAAACCCTGACTTGTAGGTTTTTTAGCTTTCTGAGATGTAAATATTCACACTTAAAAGTTATGAGCTCAGGGCAGCTGGGTGGCACAGTGGATAGAGCACTGGCCTTGGAGTCAGGAGGACCTGAGTTCAAATCTGACCTCAGATACTTGATACTTACTAGCTGTGTGACCCTGGGCAAGTCACTTAACCCCAATTGCCTCACTAAAAAAAAAAAAGTTATCAGCAAACTTGAGCCTACTAGCTGGCTCCAGTAGGAGGTCTAATCTAATCCCTCTTTTTTTTTTTTTTAACAGATCATAAAACTCCTGGTTAAATCCAGAGAATAAGGGATAGCTAGATTTAAGGAACTTTCCCAAAATGGAGGTTCCAACAAGAACTCAGCAATGGGAAAGATGCCCTGCAGGATCTGAGTCAGAAGGCACTTGTGGCCCAGTCCAGAGAATCAGACTTCAAGGAGAAGACGAAGTTTGGACAGTATTGTGTGGGTTCAGAGCTAATTTCTGATTAAATAAAGCCATAAATCTCCATACCTCCAACAAAGATTCAGCCCTGTTCTTCAGAGAGAGGAGAAACTTAGAAATATGAGATTGCTGGCTAACAACCAAGGGGATCAGGACCTTTACCTATACCTTTAATCCTTCCTCACAGTGACTGCACCAGGCCCTATGAATCCAGGTATGTAGATCACCTAAATGGTTGTTTATAAGGTCAAGTTCAAGGGCTTTGAGGTCTAAGGTAATGTCTGCCTTTGACCCCCAAACCATTTCCTAATGCTGGATCAGTGGACAATAGCTTTTACTAAACCAAGTCTGCATTCCCCTCTTGAGTCCTTCCAACATGCCCACATGCATCTTGACTGTCTTTGTAGCAGAAGATAATTCTGCCTATGGCTGTGCTCCATGATCAGTGTTTTTGCCTTAGGTTGCCATGTCCTCTAGTCCCATGATCCTTTATTCTTTTAGGTGCAATGGTCCTACCCATATTAGTTGTCTTCATAGAAACATCTGCCTACTACCTGTCAGTTCTCTGCTTACTCAGGACAATCTAATATTGCATATATCTTCTGGCCACACTAATCCCCTGGCTACTAGCCTTTGAAACAGTTGCTCCATACAAAGTACAAATTCAGAGAGATCCTCTCCCAAACCAGGATTTGTTGATGAATTTCATATAAGCCTGCTATGGATTTTCTCTAATGTCAGACTGCTTTTTTGCAAGCAGTCCAATATTGTGATATCAGAGTCTTCAGATTTTGGACCATACACTGGATCGAAAGCTTGTCCCTTGGAAATCTTTAGTAGTTTCTTCATTTTCTCCACTTTAGTCACCTGCTACTAGTGTAACATCACAGTGGTATGATCTATCTAGGAGTAGAGTGATTTCTTTTCACCTTAACATGTCAATGACACCAAAAAGTCATGACCTGACATCGAGATCTTCTCTCTGGCCTATGTTCAGCTTGCATACCCCCTCCAGATGCCAATTTAAAAAATATATAAATACATTTGATCACATCCCATTTAAGGAAGATCTTGAATTTTAAAAAATTTCTTTGTCTTTGTTGATGGCTTTGTGATCATGTATTCCAGGTATTTTTCCCAATTCTAATCTTACTATAGATGCTAGAACATGCTATTGATAATAGTTAGCATTTAAATAGAACTTTAAGGTTTACAAAGTACTTTATATATGTTATCTTATGTCAACCTCACAACCAATGAAATTTTCTTCATTTTATATATAAGGAAACTGAGGCCGAAAGGTTAAGGGACTTACACAGAGTAACACAGCTAGTATCAGAGACAGGATGTGACCTCAAGTCTTCCTTATTCCATGTTTAACATTTTTCTTTTTTTCCCTTTCTTTTGTTTTTGTTTTTAATTTAATTTTATTATTTTCCAGTTACATATTACGTATAAGGATACTTTTCAACATTTGTTTTCACTGGATTTTTATTTCCAAATTTTTTCTTTTCTACCCCCCCCCTCCCTTCCCTCCTGCCTCCCCAAGACTGAAAGCAGTCTGATATAGGTTGTATATGTAAAATCACATCAAACATATTTCTACATTAGTCATCTTGTGAAAGAAGAATCAGAGTACAAAGGAAAAACCTCAAACAAGAAGGGGAAAAAAACAGTCCAAAAGTAGAAACAGTATGATTCAATCTGCATTCATAATTTACAGTTCTTTTTTCTGGATGTTGAGAACATTTTCTATCACAAGTTCTTTGAAACTGTTTTGGATTGTTGCACTGCTGAGAAGAGCCAAGACTAACCCCGCTGTTCATCACACAATGTTGCTGTTACTATGTGCAATGTTCTTGTGGTTTTGCTCCTCTCAGTCAGCATCAGTTCATGTAAGTCCCTCCAGGTTTCTCTGAACTCCTCCTGCTCATCATTTCTTACAGCACAATAGTATTCTATTACATTCATATACCACAACTTGTTTAGCCATTCCCCTATTGATGGGCATTCCCTTGATTTCCAATTCTTTGCCACCACAAAGAGAGCTGCTATAAATATTTTTGTACATGTCTGCCTTTTCCCTTTTCTATGATCTCTTTGGGATACAGACCTAGCAGTGGTACCACTGGGTCAAAGGATATAAACAGTCCCATAGCCCTTTGGGCATAGTTCCAAATTAACATTTTTTCTACCACATCACCAGGTGCCACTGGTGTGAGTAACTTGTAAACCACAAAAAAACTTCTGTCTGCCTCCCTGTAACATTTACTAGGTATTCCACATCTTGTCCAAATCATCCACTGCTCCAGTCTAAAGTGCCATTGGGCACTGCCAATATCAAAAGTATGTGGCAGAGCATCAATTCAAAAGCCTTAAACTGCAAATTTCAACATCTATACTAGTCATTTTAATTTAAATTGTGTTCAAAGAAAAAAGCAATACAATAAACCATCCTTAAACATACAATAAGAAAGCCATGGAGCTGTAATATAAGAGCATTAGATATTGCTCACTAACATAAATTCAGGTTACAGTTGTCCCTTCCACATTGTGACTTTTCCATTGCATTTTCCATGTATTGCTGGTCAGTATAAGAAATTAAATGGGAAATTTGAGGGAGTTTTGTGGAAGCTGCAGATGACACAGAAAAAGTTTAGAAATTCAGAAATGTATAATATTTATGTATAGTAATATATAATTTCAAAATAAATTTTACAATAAGGTACTATAAACACCGCATCGAAGAAAAAGAAAAATTCAGACTTCTCTGGTATGAAGGGAGGACCAAAAAATTTTATGTGGATTTTCCAGATTGCGGGGACACTAAACCCCTAACTCACACAATATGGAAGGGATAATTGTACCATGTAACAATGCAGATGAATAGGCAAATTGCATGTATTACTATCATAGGTTAGGATAGTAAGATAAATTCAGGTGCAATGAAACACCCCATAGATAAACTAAGCATATTTGGGCCAGAAGATAAGTAAATTACCATAAACATAAAATGTAATGAAAGAGCAAAAACAAAAAAGGAAAAACTCCAAACAATATAGAGAAATTTTTTCTCAAAAAAATTAATGAACTTTTCTTCAAAGACATCAAATTCTTAGAAAAATATAAAAACATCCAAGAAAATGTGTAAGCTTCCTTAAAATATTGAAAAAAACACAAACCCAGGCATGATGGGCATGCCTGGCACCTCTCTCATCCCTTTTCCTTTGGAGGCTGAGATTGATGAATTACAGGAATCCTGAAGCTCTGAGATGCATCAGGACTAAAACCAACCTGGCATTTACACTAAGTCTGGTACCAGTATAATAAGCGTCTAGGAATTGAGGAACACCAGGCTTCATAAGGAGGTATGGAATGGCCCAAATTGGAAAAACAGAACAAAATCAAAGTTTCCACGCTGATAAGTATTGGGATTGGTTCCACAAGTGATCAGTCTGAGTGAGATAGAGATTCATCAAGAAAGAAGAAGGAAAGGAAGTAAGGATGGAAGGGAAGGGAGGGAGGAAGGAAGGGATGAGGAAAGGAAGGAGAGAAAGAAAAAAGAAAGGGAGGAAGGAAAAAGAGAAAAAAGGAAAGAAGGAAAGGAGATGGGAGGAGGGGGAAGAAAGAAAGAAAGAGGAGACAGAGAGAGATAGAAAAAATGAGAAAGAGAAAAAAAATCTACCCAAAAAAATCCCAGAAGCTCCATATATAATACCTCAGTGGCATCAATACCATTCCCATGATCTTGTTCAGCATTGAGATCTGGATCCTAGGGATTCCTACTCTCACCTTAGTAGGTGGTTTTGCCCAAAAAAGACAGGTAAAGCTGAAGAACAAAGGTTGTTGATACTCTGAGACCCAGGAAGAACAACTAGAAAATAGATAATTACTCTGCACTTTCATGCACCAGACATGCAAAAATCTCAGAGTTGAGTGTGGGATTGTCCAGGATCTAGATCTTCAAGGCAGAATAAGGTCATATGAATGTCCTTCAACACCACATGATGGTTAAACAAGGAAGGCTCAATTCTCACAATGTAGATTGTACTTTAAGACCTAAGAAAAATGCTAGCTTTGGAGAAGCGTTTCTAGGATCCCTGAAATGTTTCTTCTCTTCCTTCATGGAAAAGCTTTCATCTAGCACATGAGAAATCAGAGGTCCAGAGAAGTAAACTTGATGCCCAAAGTCAAAAGTGTTAGTACGAGGATTCAAACCCAGGTCCTCCAAATCCAACTCTAGCACTCTTCTCAGTGCACCACACTGTCTTCTGTCTAACCCTCTCCTTATAGCAAAATGGCTTTGGAAAAACCAGATTTGAATTGATGTGAGTAAAAGCTTTTTGGTTTTCCCCATCTGAATTTAGAGGGAAATTATCTTGGAATGACATATTCTATTATTTCCTGGGGGTATTTCTGCTCCTCTCTTCAGTTTTATATTTCTAAGTTGGTCTTTGTGGCTAATTCCTGAGCTCCAGGTCTCAGCAGTTTGAGAAGCCAGGGAAGGGAACAATGGCATGTGAAAGCAAAGGTTCCAGGGATCAGGGAGGCAGAGGCATCCCCTGTAAGACAGAGGCGGCCCATTTCTGCCCTTATTGCCAACTCGGATACTTTGTTTGAATTAGTAATTGACAAATTCTTTCACTTTTTCAAATATTTTCCATAATTTCTCTGGTTTTTGCCATTTTGCAGGAGAGAGTCAAGATTAGGCAACATATCTAAATGGAAATACCTCTAAAATATAAAATTGACACTTTATCTTGGGGATAGAAATGTCATCAGAAAACGAATGATTTCATTTTGATACTACAATGCACTGTTGGGTCAAGACAAGGTCCATCTTTATCCCCATCTTTATCCTAGATTTGATGCTTTGATGATAGAAAAAAATATATGGGATTAAAAAAATACCTTTTGTACTACCAATAGTGCATATGTATTGTAAGGAATTAATTGTGATTTGGGTTTCCATGACCCCATCTTTGCTTCATTATGGTCAGACTGAAAAGATGTAATCTTGAAAAGCCATGCGGCTTTGGCGTCAGGAAGTGATGTTTGCTCGTGGGCCCTGTTGATCAAAGTTGTCAGCCAATTATCTTGGAGCTGTGCGTGTGGATGGCCCTATTTTCTGTTTCACAGGAGGCTTCTGGAAGGAGGGAGGAGCAAGGGGCACTTTTTTCACCTGGGAGAGAAAGAGAGAGAGAGAGAGAAAGAGAAGAGCTGGGGAGTGGACCTTCAGACCAAGCCAGGAGAGACTGTACAGCTGATTCTCCTTATAACTACAGATAACAGGTAGTGGTGAGTTTGTGTTGTAATTTTGTTTCCATTAATAAAACCTGATTTGTTTGTGGAAAAGAGGCTGTTAATCTCCTTTCCTATCAGTCTGAGAGAAATAACTTAACTAAAGAAAAGGCAATGTGGAAGAGAGGAAACTCTCAACCTAGAGTTCTCCCATTATTTTCTGAACCCCAGTATTATGGCGAGCTGCCCAATTAATTCTTCCCATACTAAATTTGGCCCATACAGTATGTGTGTACGTTTGTATGTAGATATGCATGTATGTGTATGTGTGTGAAAGACAGAGAGGGGAAATGTATGTATGTATTATGTATGTATGTATGTATGTGAAAGATAGACAGATAGAGACAAAGAGAGGAGACAGAGTCATTTAACTCCTCAGTTTTCTTAATAACTCTGTCTATCTGTATTGGTGGAAAGAATATCTATACCAGGACTTTTCCCTACAGCAATAGAATCACAGTTTTGGACCTGCCTCCCCCTCCAAAAATTATATTTGTATATTTATACTAAAGTTTATACATAGTCTATACATAACTTTATCACAAGTCACATTTTTAAAGGCTTTTTGTTACCTACCAATATTGTCATAAGGGAAAGAGTTAAAATTTTAAAACATGTTTGAAGTTGTTGTTTAGTCATTTTTCAATTATGCCTAACTTCATGACCCATTCTGGGATTTTCTTGGCAAAGATATAGGTGTGGTTTGCCATTTCTTCCTCTAGTTCATTTTAAAGATGAGGAAACTGAGGCAAACAGGGTTAAGAGACTTGCCCAGGGTTACACAGCTAGTAAGTGTCTAAGGCTGGATTTGAACTTAGACTGATGAGTCTTCCTGACCCCAGACCCAGCACTCTATCTAGCACCACTAGTTGTCCCATGTTTGAAGAAGTGATTGATAAATTAATTACACCCCTACTAACTTTCCCTTTAATTTTTTTTTATTTGAGCCACAGTGCAATGGGAAATCTAAATTCCTAGTCATGGATTTCCACTGAAAGACATCTCAGACATGATTATCTTTCAGCTACTATTTGAGAGCTAGAACAAAAGAAAATAAGTGAAACATGGTTTTAGGCACAGTGGCTCATATGAATAGAGACAACTAAGGAAGGCTATGATGAGGTAACGGTTTGGTATAAATGTTGAAGTCTCTGGGGGAAAAGATTCACGAGCCTAACTAAAGGAAGTAAAGAAGCCTGCCATAGTTCAGGGCTTAGAGGGTGTCTCTACCCAGTACAATCAGAGGTAGAAAGCTAGACAGCTATTCCCCTAATTTGATCAGGACAAGCCAAACCATGCAATTTTGGTGGAAAATCCAATTTGGATTTACAATTGCCAGGTTGCTCTGCCTATCCTTATCAAATTAATGATATAATGTCTGGTTTCCATTTCATTTTGTATTCTGTACATAGTCTAGACAAAATGGTAAGGAATTTAAGCATAATAAAGAAAGTTGGGTAGATAATACCAACAAAGGAATTTAAAGAGGAGAATAATTAAATAAGAAGATGGTCTTAGGAGGAGATTTGGGATGGCAGAGTGACGGAAACAAAGGTAATTGACAGGGATACTGGGTTTTAGCAGACTCTAAGCTCAATATGAATCATGAGCCAAGAAAAGCTCATATAATATTAGGCTGTGTTGAAAGGCATAATGTTCAGAATGAGGAGGGTAAGAGTCCCACAGTACTTTGACTAAGACCAAATTTGGAAAATCATTCTAGTTCTGGGGGCCACATGTTAGGGAGGTCATTAACACTAAGAAGAGTGTTCAAAGAAAGGTAATAGGGATGACAAAAGAGTCATATACTAGAAGGTAGTAGGGATGTTTTTTTCCTAGAGAAAAGAAGATTTAGAGAGAACATGATAGCTACCTTTAAGTAGCTGAAGAACCAACACCTGGAAGAGAGACTAGATTTGCTTTGCTTGAATCTAAAAGGCAGAATTAGAAGGAACTGGTCGAAGCTACAGAAAGGTATATTTGAAGCAACGTGTATAAAAATTTCCTAATAATTAAAGATATCAAAAGTGGAATCAACTGCCTAAGGAGGCAATACATTCCTCATCACTGGAAGTCTTCAAGGTTTTGTAGAGCATTCTGGCTCAGGAATCCATTTGACTACATGACCTCAGAGATCCTTTCCAAAACTTTCTGTCTCTAAGTCTTTCCAAGACTTTCTGTCAAGGAAAACCATGGTCTTAATAAATGTCTTTGGGGTCAAATTGAATTATAAATGCTTTCATATGTCCTTCTTCTTCCTCAAGACAGCTTCTCTGAGTCACTACTCAGTTCAATATCTGTGGTAAAGCATCCTCTCTCTTCCTTCCCACAGCCACAACGTGTGGATAACCAACTTCACTGAGGGTACCTTAGAGACAATGCTGCACCCAAGAATTCAAATGGCATCCTTGAGATGTTGCTCCTCCTTATGACCATGTAGAAGAGCCCAGAGAATTAGATGGGCCTAATATTTTAGTCCTTTCTGATCTGCTCATCCAACTATGGAAACAATGGGTTTCTGATAAATGTTTAACAAGTCATTCCCCAAAGTACAAACACACCTTGAATCTAATTTGCAAATTAACACTTCTCCATTTTTAAAAAGCCTAGATAATCAACAAATCAATAAAGCAGGTCTTAATGTGTAACATTTTCTGATTTCTGAAGCATAAAATACATTGAAAAATTAAAGATTGACTGGTAAGTCCAGTGAGAGCTGACTACACTCGCCTGGATAAAAATGACAGCAGTATTTTGTCTCAAGTCAATAAAAAAAAGCTCCATTAGTTGGCTTGTAATGCTGTTTCAAATGTTCTAGTATTTTAGAAGGGGGAAAGTTGATTTGGGAAAAGATGATTTTGTTTCTCCACACAAGTAGGCTACTAAGTGGTGCAGTGGATAAGAACACTCAGCTTAAGAGTCAGAAAGACTTGAGTTCAAGGTCAACTTCAGACACTTACTAGTTGTATGAGCCCGGGAAAAATCACTTAACCCTCCCTTTGTCTCAATTTTATCATCTGTAAAATGGGAGTAATAATAGCACCTACCTCCCAGGATTGTTGTGAGAATCCAATGAGATAATAATTATAAAGCAGTTAGCACAATGCCTGTTATATAGTAAATGCTATATAAATGTTAGCTATTATAATTGCAAATTACTGAAGACAGCAAGTTTGCATTAACAGCAAAGCTATAAAAATATATAAGCCAGTCTGACTCCCCAGTCATTCATTTCCATGAAAAACCCACAAAAACTGGTTTTGGTTATTTATATGCCAAAAACAGCCCACTGTAATGGAATAAGCAAAGTGATAAACTGGGAATTAGGAAAGTTAGGTTCTGCTACCATTTCTGCCACTAATTCACTTCATTACCTTGAACATGTTCTTTTACTTCTTTGGATGTCAGTTTCCTTCTCTATATAATAAAAGAGCTGAATTAGATGATCTCTAAGGTACCTTCTAGCCCTCAGACTCCATTACTATGACTTGATCTAGTTCTGTAACTGTGCACCCTGAAACGTGTGTTTGTTGCGAAAAAATCTGGTGTTTACTCAGTGAAATTAAAAACAAACCAAGATAAAACAAAAAACAGCCCTCAAAACTTTTGAGGCTGTTTATTCTTTCATCTGTGTATCTCCTGAAAAAAAAAACCCTCTGTTTTCACTTATTACATAAAAACTTGTGAACCAATTAAAAACAATGAAAAGTATAACACATGCAAACAGAAGACTTGAGTTTTCTTCACCATATGTTTCAAATTAGTCTAATTCCTTCATCAGTAAGAAACAAAGCAATAGATTGAATTTCTGGCACTAACTAATCTGGAACTATCAAAGTATTGAGAGATTGATAGCAAATTAAGATCCAGTTAGGGCCAATAAGGTTTCCTTCCTGGAAATTTTTATATAGATGTCTCCACACGTATTTTATGATTTCTGATAGAGCCAACCACCCAGGTTTCAATTTAATAGTAAAGGAGTGTGTAGTCATGGGACTTCCCAATTTCTGCTTATTCCTGACGTCAAGTCTGGTAGTCATGTTACGGGAAAATACATTATTTTTTACACTGGTTGCTTTCTTCCAAATCATGGTGCTAGATAATTTGGTTAGCCTGCCATATAAGGTTCAGTATTCTTCTTCCATCTGCATATCTATTGGAGAGCCTCTGTTTTCCTTCACAGACTAATTGGAAAGGAGGTGTTGATTTAGACCAACCCCACCCTGACTAAACATGATATTCCAGAGACCCTCCTTTCTCATTAACCAAAATGCACTTCCTCTTTACTTGTAGACAACAAAACCATAAATCTTATTTATGTTTGTATTTGTTCAGTGTCTTCTAATTGAGTTATTTATATTCTCTATGCACAAACCCACTTTCCTATCTCAAATTCGTCTACCAATAAATGTTTGTTAAGTGGTTTCTACACACTGGGTATCATTTACAAAATGAATATAAGGTGGTTATGACAGGGAGGGCATTAAGCAATTGGTAGGAATCAGGAAAGGCTTTGGGTAGAAGGTGGTGCTGGAACTGAGTCTTAAAGGAAATCAGGAATTCCAGGCAGCGGTGAGTAGGGGCTGCATTCTAGATGATTGGGGGAAGGGGTTCAGCCAATGCAAAAAGGTAGAGACAAAAGATGGAGTCATCTGTGTGCACAACAGTGAGTAGACAAGTATAACTTTGGTGAGGAAGAGAACGTCCTGTTCATCAGAAACTGGAGAAAGAAGAAATGGTAGGACATGGGTTCAAGGGTCTGGGAGGTGAGGAGGAGGAGATAGAGGTGTCATATGAGGAGGAAAAAAGAAAAAGGCATGCTAGATTAATTACATTCTTTGGAAGGGGGAGGGAAAAATGGGAGGGAAGGGCCTTAAGCTAAGAGATGGAGGAGAGACTCTTGGAAGTTTGAGGAGGGAAAAAAAGTATTTGAATCAGCTTCTATGAGGAGTAAGATACAGAGGAGGCAGCTAGGTGGTACGGTGGATAAAGCACCAGCCCTGGATTCAGGAGGACCTGAGTTCAAATCTGACCTCAGGACATTTGACACTTACTAGCTGTGTGACCTTCGGCAAGTCACTTAATCTCATTGCCCTACCAAAAAAAAAAAGGAGTAGGATAGAGAATTGATTAGGTAACAGTAGAAAGTGTCTCTTGCTTAAGTAAGAGCCTAGTTGAGATTTGATAATATCAATTTGTGGTGAAATCATTAGTATAATTGCAAAACTTCCTCCAATTCCTTTCAGCAGCACAAAAGTAGGAGTGAAGATGGTAGAAGTGACCCAGCATTGGGACTTAGCAAAGCATATGAGTTAATAGGACAAGTAGTTAAAGAGAATCTAGAGCAGAGGATAGAACAAAGTTGAACTGGTTCAGTAAGGGATCAAGATCAGAAAAGAAGGGAGAGTCTACCAGGGTAGGATAAATGACCTAGCAAGTGGAGAAATGACAAGAAGGATAGATTTGGGAGAAGTAAGGTACAGTTAGAGTTTAAATATAAAAGAAGATTTTGACCAGATAAAGGAATCTCAGTATTATTGATAATGGCAATGAAGCACTTGTGAGTGATGGCAACAGCAAGGGTGTGACCATCCATTTGTAGATGAGGTGAAGTGGAGGAATAAGTCATGACAGTGAAGAACTGAAGAAATAGGAGGTGGAGTATTGGTGAAATGTATGTATATTGAGGGGGGCAGCTAGGTGGTGCAGTGGATAGAGCATTGGCCCTGGATTCAGGAGGACCTAAGTTCAAATCTAGCCTCAGCCAGTAGACACTTACTAGCTGTGTGACCCTAGGCAGGTCAGGTTAATCCTCATTGCCCACAAAAAAAAAAGGAAAGAAAGAAAAAAAAGAAATGTATAAATGTATGCATATTGAAATCCCAATGTATGAGGGTTACAAGTGCATTGGAGAGAAATACTGTGAGCCAGGCACTGTACTCATTGAAAAAACGAATAGATCATACTGGGTGTCAGGAGATAATATCTATCATATTTTGGGTTGGATCATACATTTGGATAGAAGGCATCTCAAAGAAGGGGAATGTTCTGAGTGATGGACATGGAGGGAAAATTTAGAAATAGAAATGGGGCAGCTAGGTGGTGCATGGGGGCAGCTAGGTGGCGCAGTGGATAGAGCACCGGCCCTGGAGTCAGAGTACCTGAGTTCAAATCCGGCCTCAGACACTTAACACTTACTAGCTGTGTGACCCTGGGCAAGTCACTTAACCCCAATTGCCTCACTAAAAAAAAAGAGATGTAGAAATGGTGAAGGTGAGACTGGGACTAGTGAGTCAAGGGCTGTTAGAGAAGGTATAACTAGCATCAGAAAAGATGGCCCAGATATAGTGTCATCCAAGAGAGCCAGAAGATGGAAAGAGTATGAAAGGAAGAGTATAAATAGAAGGGAAGGTTCATTAATATTAATGAGGATCTTCAGAGGGTACAGCAGAAGAGACTAGCAGATTCAGAGTAGGACCTTAGGGTAGGAATAGTATAGTGGTTGATGGAGAGGAGAAATACGCAGCAAAAGCAGGAACACTCTTGATTACTCCTTTGATCTTAGTGTTTTCTACTTTTTATTATACATTTGTGTTTACATGGATCCTCTTGGTAGATTGTAAACTCCTTGAAGGCAAAATTCAATTTTGGATTTTGTTTTTGAAAGACATGAAACACCACAGTCTCTGAAGAATCAAAAACATACATCACCCATACTATTTCTTTTGTTTTTGATGCTGTTGTTTTTTTTCTATTTTGAGGTTTTTCATCATTGCTCAGATTTTTTTCTCTTATAACATGACTAATGCAGAAATAGGATTAATGTTATTACGTGTGATATATATATATATATATATAGTATATATAAAACCTATATCAGATTACCTGCTGTCTAGGGGAGGGGGGAGGGAGGGGAGGGAGATGAGAGAAAAATCTGAAATTGTAAAGGTTGTATAAACAATAAGTGAGAACTATATTTTACATGTACGGAAAAAAATAAAATACTTTATAATTTAAAAAAAACATACATCACACAAAGCACAGTGAAGGTGTGCATGATGATTATGATATAACCAATGAAAAAGTCTGAAGAGGGGCAGCTAGGTGGCACAGTGATAGAGCATCTGCCTTGATTTAGGAGGACTTGAGTTCAAATCCAGCCTCAGACCCTTGACAACTTACTAGCTGTGTGACCCTGGGCAAGGCACTTAACCCCAATTACCTCACCAAAACAAACACAAAAAAAACCAAAACAAAAAAGTCTGAAGAACAGGAATAAAAGATGTCATCGGGGAATAGTAACTTAGAAGAAAAGATGGACTGGACATATGACAAGGACAAAGGATGACAGGTATACCATCTGAATGCTCCCTAATAATCTTGTGAAGTAAGAAGAAAGTGAGGAAGTCTTCCAGCATATTCATGGACTCACTGTGATGAATTTATGGGAGGACATGGATACAAATTCCAGTGGATGGTTATGGATGAATGGGTTGTGATCTTCATCATGCAGGGTGCATCCGGAATTGATGAAGTCACATTGATGAATATCTTTTTTGTCTCTTTGCCTAGCACAGTGCCTTGCATAAAGTAGGTGCTTAGAATTGTTTTGTTGAATTGAATGGAGGAGGCCCCCATAATTGAAAACTCTTAGAGTCAGAAACAATGTACACTTCACCTTGTCTACCTTTTAAACCAGAGCTAAGAAGCTAGTAGTTTTCAAATTATAAAAAGAAAGAAAGAATATGCACAAGGACATTCAATTGGATAACATCACCCTTGTGCATTGGATTGAGCCATTGTAAGCACAACTATTGTGTACCTTTGTCATGGACCCTTTTGAGATAGCTTGGCTTCTCTTCCATGATACATTCTTCAGTGTTGAGACACTAGATATTTTGAGTGGGATTTGCTTTAATGTTTTAGGGTCTACAATATTGTGGAGTGAGTATAAATAGAACATGGCAGATGGTCTTTGACAATTATTATGACTGAAAAATCATTACCCTCATCTAACTGATATAGACCCCTCTGATCTTTGCCAGGTTGGTCTCAGGCAAGCAATAAGTAAACAACTTTTTGCTAGACCAGGAATCAAAAGATCTTATTGTTATCCTCTTCAACTTCCTCCACTCATATCCTCTTTCTTGAGCCTGTCTGTAAGGGTCATATATGACAAAGGTGAATGTTGCTTCCTGGGTCACATCATTTGTCACATAGTGGATTAAGCAGAACTGGAGATCCTCAGGATCCTCAGTGCTAGGAGTTTGGGGCTTTTGCTCATTGTTTGACACTCATCAACTCTTACATTTATTTAAGAGAGAAAGAAGAAAATGAGAGGAAAATTGTAATAATTCATGAACTCTAAGTCAGAGTAAGTCATGGCTGACGTATATTTTCAATGAAATTCATAAAAGACTGAATTTATTTAGAAAATGTTGTTAAGGATCACCAGTAATTTCAAATCTGGGCTAAACAGTGGCTAAATTAAAGGACGATGCCCTTACACAGAAGTTAGCAATTGGGATTTGGGATTTAAGATATGTCAAAGCAGCTGGTGATCAGTTTGACCAAATTACCATTCTCCTATTCTATCCACAAGCTTGTCTCCTATGTCCCACTCCATTCCCTTAATCAACTATCTTAAATTTTCTTTACTGATCTGATTCATTTTTCCATACATGCCTCCTCTGCTTTCTTTTAAGTCCCTAGCTGCTGACCTTTTGACTGCTTTCTTTTTTCAAATAAGTCAAATTAAAAACCCAAACATAGCATATCAACAAATAAGCTAGAATACCTACCATGTACAAGGGAGGCCATTGTGCAACATACTGCAAGGACTACAAAGATGAAAAAGACATACAGTCCATCCCTGGAACCATATGCAAAGCTTCTAGCATGCCATTAAGGAATTTGTAAGCTTATTGTTGTTGTTTTGGTCATTCAGTCATTTCCAACTCTTGACACCCCATTTCAGATGTTCTTGGCAAAGATATGGAGTTGTTTTACCATTTCCTTCTCTAGTTCTATTTTACAGATGAGGAACTGAGGCAAACAGGGTTAAGGACTTGCCCAGAGTCACACAACCTAATAATATCTGAACTATGGAAGATGAGTCTTCCTGACTGCTATGCCAACACGTAGCTGTACTAGTTTATAAGCTAGTTAAAGGAATAAGACAGAGAAAAATATTGACACATTCAAATACATTGTGAAAGAAATTAAATGTGGAAGCACCTAAGAAAGGTATCATAGACTGAAAGCTCAAAGGAATGGAGTACCACTCGGGAGGAAGTAATGAAGATCAGGGCTTTCAGAATTATTGGTCTTTCCCTCTAGAAATTACCAATCTAGGTAGGGAAATAAGGAAAAAATTCATGAAAAAGGTAAAAAATGATGCAAAATTCAGGAAGAGTTCCAGAAAATCATAGAAGGGCTGCCACAAGGACAGTATGAGACATTTGCCAAGCTAGTAGACGGAAACAGGAATTTCTATGTCCTGGGCCACAGGTGTAGGAAGGAGAGATCACTTCAGGTTCAGTTATCAGTCAAAGTCTACAAGAAAAAGTGAAATTTAAGCTTGATGTAAGGAATAGGTAAAGTTTGGGACAATCTGTGTTTCTTCCCATTTATCTTATCTGTCCTCTCCTTCCATATCATCCCTCAATTCTTCTATCACTTCTCCTATTTATCTCTTGAATATTTATGAATTTTTGGTTCAACTTCATTGAAGGCTAAGAGTTAGAACTAAGATTTTTAACTCTCATTTGGTCTGTTTATTTATTTCTTTGTATATTTGTTTATCTATAGATTTATTTTTGTGGGGGCAATGAGGGTTAAGTGACTTGCCCAGGGTCACCCAGCTAGTATGTGTCAACTGTCTGAGGCTGGATTTGAACTCAGATCCTCCTGAATCGAGGGCCTGTGCTTTATCCACTATGCCACCTAGCTGCCCCTTGTGTCTGTTTATTGACAATTGTTAAGGCTTATAATAATTTTTTTTTACTCACTAGCTATATGATCTTAACCTTTGTGGGCCTCATTTTCATTATCAAATGAGAGGGTTGAACTAGATGATCTCTACGGACCCTCAATCTATGATCCTGTGACCATGTGAATAAGAAAGCTCAGAAGGCAAGAAAAAGGAAAGGGAGTGTAGGAAATACTAAGTTAAATCTGCAGATAGAATGATGACCCCATATAAGCTTACATATGAGTTTAATTTTGTTAGGAATTCTACTGCCTTCTCAGGTAGATAGAAAAGACTATGATGGTCATTTCCCCTTGCCTGACTGCCATCCCTTATTTGTTTGTGGCCTTACATGATCTCCCAATAATGACCAAAATGTTTTATCCCAGATCCAGTGATCTCAGGACAGCATAGAATTCAAGCAGGGTACTTCACAAGAAGTTGTTGAATTTGCAGGAAGGGAAATGTGGGCAAAATGCCAGGAAAAATTTTCCCAGACAGTGAGATAGTTGTTTATTTATTTTATCATATTTACTGGAATCGCCCATCACTTATTAGCCTCTGGGTACATTGGTATGTATCATAAAAGGAGGCTGCGTCTGACATTATGACCTACAATCCTTAGTAAACAACAACAGAAAACCAGGACAGATAAAACCCCAGTACATCTAAAATAAATCTAATTAGAGACCCAGAATCCTAAAAGGGAAAATATTGTAAGATGATAGTACTGATATTGAAAACTAAGAGTACTGAGTCCCATCAGACCCCTCACTGATGCCTTAGATCCTGGAGATGAAAGAATGATTGGTATTATTATATCATTATTCATCTGAAAATCTCCAAACACCGGATAACTATGACCCTTTGTGCATAGCCATAATACTGTAGTTATCCTGGTTCACTATTGTCTTATGACCTTATAGTAGCAAGGACCATAAAAAGCCTTCTCCCCTTTGCAGCATCAGTGGTTTAAAAAAAAGGCACAGATTCACATGGTATAGTGAAACAAGACTGGATTTGGAGTGAGAGACAGTAGAGGAAAAACACCATCTGACACTCCTGCTCAAGCTTAAGAACAAACTGAATTGGCATCTGAGTTGTGACTCGATGCCCAATGAAAGCAGCCCTGAGTTGGCAGCTGAGTTAGTGCATTATACTTATCAGTGAGACTGACCAAAGCCATCTGACCTCTCTGCAAAAAGAGACATGAACAAATGCAATCTGCTTGTCACTATGCCCACCACACAGTAGTTGCTTAAAAAATGCCTTTTGACTCCACTGGCTTTAGGATTTGAAATTCTCTAGCTGTGCTACCTTGTAGTTGTATGAGCTTGGATATAGTCACAATCTCTTGAGCCTAAGATTGCACATTTTTTTAAATGAGCTTTGCACTAGATGGCTTCTGAGGACCTTTTCACTTCTAAATTTAATGGTTCTATTTTCATACTAGTAACTAGGGGAAGCTTGCCAAAGTCATATCAAACAGAAAAGTAACACTACTCCTTGAGATGTGGTCTACACAGGCAGCATGAATTGGAGAAATGAGAATATCACCTCAAAATACAACCCCCACCCCAATACTGCATTATAAACATTTTGGCTGGAATGATCCAGGTTGGTTGTCTACACAGCCCACTTTCACTGGGTAAGTTTTAAGTTGACTCTGTTATTCCAGAGTCCTTGATATAAAATACAATCATTCTTTTTTATAATAGGAAGTTGAGGCAAAGTTCCTGACTCTGATGGGATATCAGCTGATTTCTTAACCTCTCCAGCCCCTCCCACCTTTTGTTGTTTTAAAATTAAATCAAATATGAAACATGAAAAGATATGTCCCAGGGAATATTTAAATTCCAACCCTGGTTTTGTGACACCCCAAAGGATCTTCTACATGAAGGGGGCACTTGAAGGTCTCAAAAGAGTTCCAAAATGGAATTAATTCTAATTTGTTTTAATGTATGCCAGGCAGCAGTTTGGGTGGGGGCATATGGAGGTCATGAAATTAATAGACAATAATAAGATATCCAACTCCATCAAGGTGGGGAATCACTGTTCCAAACTATGAAGGAGGTGGATAAGTGAAGCAAAATATTTGGGTTTATTTTGGCTTAACTTTGATTCTGAAATTCCATGTTAATGAAAGGGATACTTTGAAAGATGATTTTGGTATTTCAAATTGCCCAGTGAAAGACTTTAATCCCTTCTGCTGCGAGCTTTCTCTACAGTCAGAGAAGTACTTAATTTCCTTAAACTACTTAAGCCTATGTTTTGGCCACGTGAACCAAAGAACATGATTGTTGTTTGAAAAGTCACTCGGTAAAAAATGTCACCTTCTTATTGAACCATAGCTGCTGATCCCAAAGTGTCTGTGTATCCCATCTGTTTACTGACGAGAAGCCAACTCTGCCCTCATTAACTCACACACTACATCAGTAAGGTTTGCATGAAAGTTTCTGACAGTAAATTTGGCCCAAACAAGTTCATACTACTGTTAGCCTAGTAGTCTATACAGCTGCGGAATTGACCTGGACTTTGTCTATTCAACCCTGTACATCATCAAAAAGTTTTGTTTTGCTTTTTAATTTTTCAACTAAGTTCTGACCATTGAAGCTTACTTTATTCTAATGGAAGAGAAAATAAATACTGCAGGACAATTTGATTTTCAGATCTCAGGTTGAATTCGCTATGCTGGCTAAAATAATAAGCTTTATATGCTGTAAAGCAAGATACTTGACACCAAAATTGGAATTTAATGGTTAAAAGCAAAAGCATTTCATTTTCCCAGACTATCTGAGGGGACAATTCCTCAGTCCCTTTTTCTCTTTAGAGAGCTCTTGCCCTCCAACCCCCAAAGGCAAGCAATTGTAAAATATAATGAGATGCTGGAATCAGAGACCAAGTGGCAGCTTAAGACCCTGTGAGATCCTTTCTGGCCCAAGCCTCAGTATGCAAATGTTTTGACAGGAAATTGATATAGAAAGTTTGAGAGACAACAGATATGGAATCCTATTCACTTTGAGAAAGACATTTATTTTTTAAAATATAGCTAGATATAAAGATGCACTATTTTTTTTTTCTTTTGGCCTGAAACTATTTGCCCCTTTGAATGAGTTTAATCTTAAATAAATAACTCCCCCATACCTATCTCAAAAGCTGAATGTATAGCACTTTTAAAAAATAGTTATGCTTAAATAATTTGGGTACAGACCCAAAAAGAACAGAGCAGACACACAGCAATTATGGAGTTGTGATGTCTCAGTTACAAACAAAACAAAACAAAAAAACTATCTTTTTTGCTTTTGAGTTAGAGAGGGCAGCAATTCCCACAGGCCCTGTGGGCAGCAATTATAATCATCATCCAAGAGAGCAGCTTATAATTGCAACCAGGGACATCAGGACACCTTATCATACACCCGTCAGTCATCTAAAGTATATTTGGATAGATGGGAAATAACAGTGTCTGCTGTTTCTGAGAACTTTACTTAAGCAGATTTTGGTGTAGCTGAAAGTATGAGAAAATAAATTATCAATAAGGTAAAAAGAGTAAAGAGTCTCAAGATCATGCCATTTGAAGATAATGGAAAGAACGATGGATGTTGAGCCTAGAGAAGAAAAAGTAAGGGAATATCATATTGACAGACTCGTATAAGGAACAGAGATTAGATTTGTCCTGTTTGGTCCCAAGACCATTGAAGCAATGAAGGAAGGTTGAAAAGAGGCACAATGTCAGAAAAGGCAAATCAGAGCAATTATGGCTAACCAAAGCTCTTCCTCATAGGAGATATTCAAAAAGAGACTAGATGATTACTTTTCATGTCCATTATAATGATTATCCTTCTTAAAGTATGCATTGGGCAAGATGGGCACTGAAGATTTGGACATGTTTTTGCCTAAAGGAAAAAGCCTTGGCGGGCATTTAACATGTGCCTGTGAAGCATGTGAAGAGCAATCATGGGAAGAGGAATTAGCTATTGTTCTGTTTGGGCCTAGAAGGCAGAAATAGGAGAATGAAGGATTTAGGCTTGATTTAAGGTGTGTGTTTTGGGGGTGGGAGTCTTAACATTAGAGCTACCTGAGGGCATCTAGGTGGCACAGTGGATAAAGCACCGGCCCTGGAGTCAGGAGGACCGAATTCAAATATGGCCTCAGACACTTGACACTACTAGCTGTGTGACCCTGGGTAAGTCACTTAAACCCTCATTACCCCGCAAAATTAAAAAAAACCACAACTACAGCTACCTAAGGGAAGGTAGAGTGGCTTCCAGATCTAGTGGGTTCCCCTTCCCTTGCTCTTCATGCCAAAGCAGGATGACCCCTCATTGCACATGTTATAAGTGTATTTTTGTGAGGTCCAGGTTTGGACTTGATTGTCTCTGAAGTCTCCTCCAACTGTGGGAATCTGTGATAAAGTAAAACAAGAATTTAATTGCATTGTATATCTGATCAATATATCCAAGACTCTAATCTGCAGATTGTTCGATATAAAATATTCCTAAGAAATGAGAAAGATGTTACCAATGAGAATTATTCTGGCAGATAACACCCTTCATTTTAATATTCCAGAGGGACTATTTCAGGACTGAATCATAGACAAGCAATTAACAGCTGCTTTCTAAAGTGAAAACCACCTAAGAGTTCAGAATGTGTCATCAACTTGAAGCCACTTGATCGATCAAATTCTAAAACTGCAAGTGACCTCAAGAGGGTCATCTAGTTGGAAAACAGGACTTATGAGGAACATTATTCAAGAATTTGGAAGTATTTCATCTAGAAAGAGAAAATGGAGGGGCAATCCAATACTATCTGCAGGCATATGAAAAGTTGCAGGGCCAAGCTAAAGGAAATGCCTGTAAATTTAAGCTTGAGATATTGAACATAAAGATGAATGCGCTTCACTGGGGCAGCTAGGTGGCACCATGGATAAAGTGCCAGACCTAGAGTCCGAAAGACTTATCTTGTTGAGTTCAAAATCAGGGCTCAGAAACCTAATAGCTTGTGACCCTGGGCAAGTCACTTAACCTTGTTTGCCTCAGTTCTTCAACTGTCAAATGAGCTGGAGAAGAAAATGGCAAACGACTCCATTATCTTTGCCAAGAAAACCCAAATAGGATCATGAAAAGCCAGATGACAAAAACAAAAAACAAAAAACCCTGAACAAGAACAGAACTCTCATTCACTACTTCAAAAACATATGATTTCAGTCATTTGAGTATGATTTCAGTAGTATGGATATTCCTTCCACCAACACAGATTGCAATCCCTCTGTAATGCTAGGAGAATAATTCTTCAGAGTAGCTGTGCTGAAAAAAAAAACACAACATATTACTCTGTGAAGAGCCTCTCCAGATTTAGCTAGGCTTGTCTGTACTGAGCTCATGGAGATAATTCTAAGACTTGGAGGAATGATCAGGATACCATGCCCATTCTCTGACATTTAGCAGGTAATGCTCTCCAGATGAATAGTTATATAATGAACAAGGACATCTATAGCCCAAAGTATAACACATGTATACTTGAGTGAGACTTATTAAAGAGTACTACTCATCACTGAAAGGATGAGTTACAGCTGACTATATCTTGGACAGAGAGTTAGTTCTTGGGGGTGCAAACACTTTTCTGAACTCTCTTAGGTACTTCTCGATAAAGGGCATGCTCCTTCATGCCTGTAAAATTTCTTTTGGCCCTACAGCAGCCTTCTTAATGCCAATTCAAGTACCAATATGGATGGAAAAGGTCTCAGGATTTCTTGGACAGAAGTTCTATTTGACGATGAATTGTTCCTGCTTAGATAGTGAAAAACTTTGTTACTGATGTCAGTGAAGTCCCTTGTTCTTTAAGTGCTCTTGAAGATTTACAAGAGCTAATTGACCAAGTGGCATGTAGTCTGAGCTCATGGACAGTCTTTCTGAATGCATGGACAGTCCTTTTTGTACTCTTAATTGGTTTTTGACCCTCCGTAGCCTTAGATATAGATGCTCACTGTGAGGGAGGGTGAGGGGAACTTATAACGGATTGGTTCCCATAGTTAACCTAAGGATGATATATGTTCAATGGCATTGGGAGATGACAATTGTCTCAGGATGAGCATACTGCTACGCTTGGACCCTAATAAATATACTGAGAATGACTTTGACAGTAACTCTTGTTATCTTAGAATAAGAAGGACAAAATCTTTTGCAAAAGCAAAAAGAAAAGAAAAAAAATTCCTGTTAAACTTTTGGCAAGCAAATTTTCAAGGCTATAAATGGCAGTGCTTCAAAGAAAGCTTTCAATTCTTCATGTGAAAGTAAAAAGGATTATAATAAATCATAATTGATACAAAAGCTTCTACTTAGGAAGGAGTCTTCCAAAATGATAGCTGCATTTGTAACATTGGAGACAAAAATTAATAACTTTAATAGTAACAACAACAATGCTTGCTTGATCTATCACTTAATCTAACTTCTACAGGTAGAAATCCATGATCACCCAAAGTTGTAAAGTGGATCATAGCAGCTGAAATAAGGGACTAGCTAATGAAAAGAAAAAATCATCTAGGGAAATAGTCCACAGAAAACACATTAAGGATTAATTCATCACTAGGCCCACAAAGAGAAAATATACATCAAATCTTCAAGTATCTAAAGTGTGAGATTCCCTCCACTAAAAACAGATTGCAACCCCTCTAGAATTCAGTATTTTTTCTAGTGAGGCAAATTGGGATTAAGTAACTTGCCCAGAATCACCTAGCTCGTGTCAAGTGTCGGACACAGAATTTGAACTTAGGTCCTCCTGACCCAAAGGCCCAGTTCTATCCACTGTGCCACCTAGCTACCTGCAGTAGATAGTTTTTAAGAGTGCTATTTACAAAAAATATCACCTAGAGGTCAATCTGGTGATGAACATCTCTAAACTTAGGTTAAACAGGTATTTAGCAAATAGACATATAGTGCCATCATATACAAACATACTCAAGGCTCTTCCAGCTTGATAGACCTGTCAGACTTTTCAAAAAACATCAGCGAGGGAAAGTCTTCACTTCACAATCTATCTCGGTGCCCTGTATGGTATTTAATCATAATTATCTGGGGTGGGGGTTATATATTTGACAACTTACATTGAAAGGAAAAAATGATGCAATAAAGTTCACTTACTTGCCAAACAGAGAAGGAGAGAGGGAGAGGGGGTGGAAGAGAGGGAGAGAGAGATGCCAAAGGCAACAACAGGTTAGAATATTAACTTGTTCACAAATCTTATAAAAGACAATCAACAAGTATGAGAAATAACATCTCATAAAATAGAGAAGTAGTAGAGTGTAAAACCAGTTTAAAGAAATCTGGAAAGATGTCCAACTAAGCAGTTTTCAAGGGATAAAATTTTAAATAGGAGGCAAACAGAAGAAAAGTTGAAAGAATTTTAAAAAATCACTATGATCAACTATTTTCTCCACCAAGGACAGAACCACCACACTTGGAACCTAATATATCAGTTCTGAATGTTCTTCAAGGCATGCATGAAAGAGAACAAAGAGAGGAAAAGTAGCCTGGCTGAAGAGGAGTACAAGTTGAGTGCTGGAGGCAGTACTTCAGGAACTAGTTTACAAGGTATCTAAAAGAAGAGAAAACACCAATATCATAGAAAGAAAAATCTAAGACCCCTTTTATACTGAAAAGAAACTGACAGGATATCAATAATTACTGACCTATATGCCTACCCTCCTGTCTATTCAAAATCATCTATACACAAATCCTCAATGAAGATATCGATAGGGAATAATCCCTCTTTCACAAGCAATAGTAAACAATGGACTATTTTTCTGACATGTCACAATTAATGGCAGATTATAGAATATAGCATCCTACTATGATTATTGATTCTTGATTATGAAAAAAGCATATGCTACAGTAGAATAAAATGTCACCTTACATGATCTTTACATCAATGTGACTCCCATCTATAATCAAAATCATCCAAGCTCCCCTGAAATATATAACAATAAGAATAACTATTGAATGACCCTTTAATGACAAAAATCAAAGTACAAAATATGAATGCTCACCAAAGTTGTACATCATATTGGAAGAGATCCAAAGGAGAGTCCAAATTGAAGAGGGATTCCTTCAGATGATGAAGTCTTGAAGGTATCTCTGTTTATGTAGAGCATCATGCTGATTGTATCTAGCCCAAGAAAACTGAAGATTCTCTTGGAAAATAACTTTAAACACCCAAATGGATTTGACCTAACTCTCCATATAGGAAAGACCAAGTGGATATAGACCTATTACCTACATTATGACAAACACTAGGATATACAACCTATGCCACCATCCTATAGATTGCCTTACATGTATATTCAGGATGAAAAATATGGATGAACATTGAGTTGGGTCCAGAGTTTGATAGAGGGAAAAAGAGTAAGCTGGTTTACTTTATGGAAATTGCAAAACTTCTTTATTGGTCAAGTTTTCCAGGAGAGCAAAAGCCCACCTTCCAATAACTAGTAACCACTAGGTTGCTTGGATATTACAGCCCATAGTTTCCTAAAATATTAAAATTAATATCACCCAAAGGAAAATGGGGAGGTCCATGATTGGTATGAGCAGGCTGCAGCATATAACTAGTGAGAAAACTTACAAAGAACAGCATTAAAGGATCTCATCTAGGAAATGAATTATATGAAGAGAAAATGGAATAGTCACATAGCAAGAGTGAAATATGACAGTGGACAGAGTAAGTGCCCATTGCTACCCTCTTAATTTCAGGGAGAAATTAAGAGAGGTCTTTAGCACATAAATGGAATCTTTATAGTTAACTTGTGGGAGAACATGTATGGGATTTCCATAGGCCTGGATATGTTGTAAATTGCAATTGTTGGAGGAAATTTCCAACAATGAGATCATAAATGCATTTGGGTTAATTATACAAATAGCCAAGATAAAATATAAAAATCACCATGGCTGAAGAATAGACATTGACAAGGTTGTACCTAAGTCTTCCTGATGATACTTTACTAGCCTCTTAGAGGGAAAGATGATCAGTTTTATTTTAGACATGTTGAATTTAAGATGTCTGTGGGATATCCAGTTTTTAAAAATGTAATAACCAACTTGGTGATTCAACACTTATCCATTAAATGTTTATTAACAGGCATTTATTAAGCTTAGGATTCAATTCAATGAGCATTTATTAACAAGTATTTATCAAATAGGCAACTATACGGCAAGGATAAGAATGCCAGGCCTAGAGTCAGGAAGACTCAACTTCCTGAGTTCAAATCTGACCTCAAATACTAACTCAATGTGTGACCCTTGGCAAGTCACTTAACCCTGTTTGCCTGAGTTTCCTCATCTGTCAAATGAGCTGGAAAAGGAAATGGCAAACCAATCCAGTTCTTTGCCAAGAAACCCCAAATGGGCTCATGAAGAGTTGGACATGAGTGAAAAACAACTAAGCAACAATAATTTATCAAGTGGCTACTATGCAAAGGGCACTGAAAATATAAAGACCAAAACAAAAAGAACTTGTCATAAAGAACTTATATTCTACTGAGAGAAAACAATGAGTATATAGATAAAGTAATACAAAATACTTATAAAATCAATGCAAAGTAATCTTTGGTGCAGCTATATAGTTAAAGGAATCAGAAAGGGATTCCTGTAGGAGTTAACACTGGTTCAGTCCTGAGGGAGCTGGAACTTATAACCAACAGAGGTGGGGTAGGAGAAAGTTCCATGCATAGAATTGGAGGGGAAAGGATGAAGGGCAGCCTGTACAAAAACCCGATCCAGGAGATGAAATGTCAAACAAGCAAACAAATATGTTTATAATTTTTAATAGCTGAGGAGTAATGATATGTATCCATCTGGTAAGATAGACTGGACCTAGATCGTGAAGTGCATTGAAAACCAAACAAAGGAATTTGTATTTTAGTCCCAAAGGCAATAGGGAGCCACCAAAGCTTGTTGAGCAGGAGAGTGGCATGATCAGTCATGAATTTTTTTTAAATTTCACTTTTATTTGCATATTAATGTCACATTTACTCCCATGCCATAAACTTTGTTTCTTCAGTTTCTTTTGGGATATCTTTTCTTTTGAGCAACCTCCTCTTCTGGTTAGGTACCAATTTGTTCCTTTTCAGTCAGTATCCTCTCAATATGGCAAGGGGAACTCATGTATGGGTTGATTTGACCATGAGCCCTGTAAGTATTCCATCTCATTTTGGGAGCCTTGTTAACCTGAATATGCTCATGACAAGAGAATCCACATCCAAACCCTTCAGTTCAGTGTTACTTCTGCATTTTTAAGCATATGCCGCAAGAACTCAGCACTCTTTTTGGGTCAATGACCCTGTGTCCAACCCCACTTCTTAGCCTGGGCACACCTGCCTACTCCACTCCATTGCATCAACAGAAGGGAACACATTGTTTTGTTCAAAGTAACATCTTTCAAATACTTGGTAACTTTCAGACATGCACACCCTTGATAGCTTGACTGTTTCACAGGTATTCTTGAAGTGGAACCCTGAAGATTTGAATCCCTTGACTTGCATGATTTTGTGGGATTCTCTGGATCAAGAGAGTACCTCACCCTTATAATGATTACCTAGGACTGTTCAAGGGAAGAGGAAGAGCAAAGGCTTTCAGAAGACTTGATGAAAACTCAGCTATCTTGTGAGAGTTCAGACTCCCAGGACAACCGGGCATGAACTTTTAGGAACCAAATTGACAGTGGTGTGGACAATGAAAGGAGAGAGCAGATTCATAGAGACCTAATTAGTAGGTCATTGCAGTAAGCCAAGCAAGAAATGATGACAGCCTGATGGTAGAGTAAGTAGAGAAAAGGGGATGGATAAGAGAGATGTGGCAGATTTAATCATACATTGACTGTTCTAACTACTAAACTCTTTTCATGAATGTTTGTCTTGTCCTCCCAAGTAATTATAAATTCATGGAAGAAAATAAATTATCTCTTCCACTCTTTTGTACCCCTACACATTTTAAAACCTAGCACAATGTTATTCATGTAGTAGACACCCAACAAATACCTGCTGAATGAATGAATGAATGAATGGATGAATGATGCAAGTGGAATTTCAGGAGAGAATTGAGGAAATTCTCAGCACATTGTTTTGGGGTTTCATCTCATTTCTAAAAAAAAAATCTTGAAGATACATAGGTCAATAACACCAGCTTAAATGCACTTCCAAGTGAAAAATGCTAGATTTGTACCCATTTGGTGACTATCTGGTAAAAGCAAACCCAGTTAAATGTAGCCCAATCTGCACCTTCATTTATACAATCTAGATTAGAGATGGAGACTTTTCAATCAAGCCCATTGTCTCTTGGACTTTGGTGCTAGATGAATATGTCCTGCTCTTGAAACTGAAAATACTTAAAAGCATTAGAATTTAGAAGGGGGTGATAAGCAGGATTTATTAATTAATCTAAGATAAGAACTTCAATATTACTTTCCATCTAAAGCATGGTGATCTATTCTGGAGAAAGGGTTCCATTAAAAGCCAGCTTGGGAGAAGTGAGAGCCACCATAAAGGAGCAGTGGATTATGAAGGGGGAAGTTGTTCAAGTGGTCAATCTGTCAGTCAGCTAGTTACTTTATGACAGTTCATAACAAAAAAGTCCATCCCTCAGAAAATCACTACTATGTGCCAAACACCATCTTAGGTGTTGGGGATTCAAAGACAAATGTGAAATAATTCCTGCCTTCAAGAAGCTTACATTCTGATTAAGAGGATGGCACACCAAAGAAGAGTATTGGTTAGGGAAGTGAGGTTTGGTTTAAATAGTCACAAGGGTAGTAAATAGAAACATTGGGCAGTAAATTGTTACCCTGATGGGCAGTGTTGATTTGATTATTGTCCCCAAAGCAAGATCAAGAAGTGGGAAGAAGAAGGCATGTGATGTACATAGACAGAGAGGATGCAAGTCAGTCAAGTAAACAAACATTTATTAAATACCTACTATGTGCCAGGCCTTGTGCTAAGCACTGGGGAATACAAAGAAAGGCAAAACCAGTTCTCTTCCTTAAGGAACTCACCACCTAAGGAGGAAGAAAACAGGAAAATATCTATGTCCAATGAGACATACATGGATAAAATGGAAATAATCTCAGAGGGAAGGCACTACAGTTAAGGGGATTAGGGAAGGCTTTTGCAGAAGGTGGAACTTTACCTGGGACTTGAAAGAAGACAGGAAAGCCACAGTAAAGATGAGAGGGAGAATATCCAGACATGTGGGACATCCTATGAAAACAGAGTCATGAGATGGATGTGAGGAATAGCAAGGAAGCCAGTGTTACTCACTAGATTGTAGAGTATGTGGAAGGAAGTGAGGCATAAGAAATATAAAAAGGTAGAATAATGGCAGCAGATTTGATTGGGAGGGAGATGGGGAGCAGGAATGAGTCAAGGATGATACCTAGGTCATGAATCCAAGTGACTAAGAAAGTAATGGTATCCTCCACAGTAACAGGGAAGGAAGAAGGGGCATATTTGTGGGAGGAACATGAGTTCCACTAAGAGCCATTGGAGATGTGAGATTGAAGGTCAGGAGGAAGGTTAGGGCTAGAAAATAGTTATGAGAATAATTTCCATAGAGATTATAATTGAATCTATGGGAGCTGCATGAGAATATCAAATGAAATAGTATAGAGGGAAAAGACATGAAGGCTCAGAATCAGAACCTTGGGGACACTCACAGTTACGGTACATGACCTAGATGAAGACCAAGCAACAGAGACAAAGAAGAGCAGTCAGAAAGACAGAGGGATTACCAGGAGAGTGCTAGGAAAAACTAAGAGAATGGAATATAAAGGAGTAATTTACAGTGTCACAAGCTACAAAGAATAAATCAGGATAAGGATGAGAAGGGGTTATTAGATTTGGCAATCAAAGAATCATTGATGGGCAGCTAGGTGGCACAGTGGATAGATCACTGGCCCTGGATTCAGAGGACCTGAGTTCAAATCCAGCTTCAGACACTTGATACTTACTAGCTGTGTGACCCTGGGCAAATCACTTAACCCCAATTACCTTACCAAAAAAAAAGATCACGATAACTAGAGAGAGCAGTTCCATTAAATGATGAGGCCAGGAGTGAGTTCAGAGAGAAAGAAGGAAAGGAGGTGGAGGTATCTACCATAGAAAGCCTTCTTAAGAAGTTTAACCAAGTGGAGCTGTGAGCTGATCCAACCATTCTGGAGAGCAATTTGGATTTATGCCCAAAGGGCTATAAAGTTGTGCATACCCTTTGACCCAGCAATACCACTTTTGGGTCTTTTTTCCCAAGAGATCATAAAAAAAAGGGGAAAGGACCCACATGTACAATAATATTTATAGCTACTCTTTTTGTGGTGGCAAGGGAATTGGACATTGAGGGGATGCCCATCAATTGGGGAATGACTGAACAAGTTGTGGTATATGAATGTAATGGAATTCTTGTGCTGTAAGAAACGATGAGCAGGAGGAGTTCAGAGAAACATGGAAGGAACTGCATGAACTGATAATGAGTGAGATGAGCAGAACCAGAAGAACATTATACACAGTATCATCAACATTAGTATTGATCAACTGTGATAGACATGATTCTTCTCACCAATCCAATGGTACAAGAAAGTTCCAAAGAACTCATGATGGAAAAGGCTCTCCAAATCCAGAAAAAAAAGAACTGTGGAATATGGATGCGGATTGAACCATATATTTCTTTTGTTTTTGGTTGCTGTTGTTTTTCTTTTTTATGGGTTTTTCCTTATTGCTCTGATTCTTCTTTTATAACATGACTAATGCAGAAAATATGTTTAATGTTACTATATGTTGAAAACTATCTCTACATGCAACTGGAAAGTAATAAAATATTTTTATTAAAAAAAAAGAAGTTTAGCCAAGAAAGGAAGGAATGATAGAGGAAAATCTGTAACAAGGAAAGATAGATCAAGTGAGAGGTTTTGTTTTTGTTTTTTTAATTATGGGAGAGAAATGGGTGTGTTTGTAGGCAGCAGAGAAGTCAAGTGAGAGATCAGAGATGATAGAGGGGAATTTGCTGATAAAGATGGGAAGGAATGATTTCAATACTGATTGCCTTTGACTTTCTTTCTTTTTGTGCCTTTGATTTCTTGATGGATGATTGGATGGGATGGGAAGGTACTAGATATAGTAGAAGAAATGGAATTTTAAACAAATCTGATAAATTTTTTCTGAGACTCACACTGATAGAATAATAATAACAAGATTTATATAAACACTTTAAGTTTGCAAAATGCTTTACAAACATTATCTCATTTTATTCTCACAACCATTCTAAGAAGTAGGTATTCTTATTATCCTATCCCCATTTTATATATGAGAAAACTGAGATAAATAGAAGTTAAGTGGCTTATCCAGGGTTACAGAGCTAAAGGTATTGAGGCAGGATTTGAACTCAGATATTCTTGACTGTGCACCCAGAGCTCTATCCGCTGCACCACCCAGACATCTTTCCAAATCACCAAGACATTGTTTCATAAAGCCAGTGAAATATTTAAAATTACACTGCAATTACAACTCATCGAACCCTTGTTGTTATTCAGAATGACTTGAAAAGACATACTGTATTCATTTATTCAGATTATGCCATGAGAAATTCAGAAACAGCACTTACCACTAGTGACTCACAAAACAAACAAATGTCCCTTGAAGCTCTCATTTCAATAATATCACCCACTGCCACCAAGACCAGGGTGGAATGTATTACTATCTTCCACAATATAAATATTTAAGCTAAAAAAATCAATACACTGCTTCTAGCCATAGTGGAAATGCCTCAAGCTATTTATTGGGAAATGTGCATGGTGCCTCTGTGTGTCTCACACCCTAGGATGGGTATTAGAATTTCTAAGTTCACTGAAAAATATGCAATATTACATGTAAGGCAACAGTTCTTCACGGCCTCCACATTTGAAGTTTTCCAGTGTTTACTCAAGCAACTGCAATGGAACCTATTCTGTTCATGTAATGGGCTCCAAGGCAGGAACGTGAGAATTAGCACATTAAAATGTGCCATACTGATCCTAACCAACACACTGTCATTATCACCTCCAAATTGGTGGATATTATGGAGGGCTATTAAGCAGTGAACAGAAGGAATGGGAGTCAACCAACTTGATTTGTACTTGACTCTCTTCTAAAGCATATAATGTCAAGTAATTGAAGTACACTAGAAGCTATCGAGCACTGGCTAAACATCTTCATAAAAAGCAATCCTGGGGGCAGGTAGATGACACAGTGGATAGAGCACCGGCCCTGAAGTCAGGAGGACCTGAGTTCAAATCCGACCTCAGACACTTAATACTAACTAGCTGTGTGACCCTGGGCAAGTCACTTAACCCCAATTGCCTCACTTTTAAAAAAAAAAAAGCAATCCTGTTATCTGTTATTTACTTAGGAGAGACTATTTGAAATCTCCACTCTCTGTGGACCTTGAGTCACAGACTTAAGTGTAATTGGCTAAGGGTATTACATGGATCAAAAATCATAACTTTTAATCACATCTATACTCTCACAAATGTACTTAATGTGGTGATTTTTAAGAACTTAGAAATAATAAATATACACATGCACAAAAGACAAATGAGATGATAGGTGTATGTGATATATGATGTGTGGAATTAGTAGAAAGGTCAACTTCACTGTATCTAGGCATTCCAGGCCTATCCATGCTCTATCATACCCCTGCCCCCATGCTGTCTCTGCCTTTGTTTAGGAAATGTAATTAATCAATATTACTATTGCTCTATAAAAGCTGTGCCAACTGACTGCCTCAGTGTTCCAGTCATCATTCCTATGAATCCCTAGACTAAAACATCCTTTTCTGGCCAGCGACTCCATTATATATGTTCTCTCTGTGCCGGATAGTGCAGTGGATAGAGCACTGGGCCTGAGTCAAAAAGACCTGAGTTCAAATAGCAGCCTTCAACACTTATAAGTATGTGTGACTCTGAGTAAGTCACTTAACCCCCGTCTGCCTTACTTTCCTAAAATCAAAATGAGGATAATAATAGTGCCTAGCCCCTACAGTTATTGCTAAAGTGCTTAGCACAGTCCTGGTACACAGAAGGTGTTTAATAAATGCTTGTTTTCTTCTTTCCTTCTCTATTAGAAGGGTAATAGGGTATCTCCTTGAGAGCAAGGGCCATTTCACTTTTGGATTATATCCCATCCCTTAGCACAGCACCCGGTACAAAATAAATATTAATGAATGCTTTTCATTCCTTCCTTCATTCAAACATGTTGACTTGACATCAGAAGAAACACCAGTTTGAAATTTGCCTCGACGCTTACTAGCCATGTGGGACCATGCATAAGTTACTGATCTCTCTAAGGTTCAGTTCCTCCTCAACTGCAAGCAACTCTGCACTTCCTTACTCCAGTGAAACTCTGATTTCCTTTATGTGAGTACTCAGTCCATCAGTACAGATTGAGACCTATCCCATGCTTTCTCATCTAATGCAACTTTTGACTAAATTCTTATATATCCAATGTGCTGAGGGTTTTCCTCTCTTTGACATGTTTGTAGGTATCTATGGAACACGTGGTTTGTCCATTAGTTAATCCTTGCTCTAGCTATATGAATAGCCTACTTTCTTTTCTGGTGTATGTCTCTGATGAGATCTTGTAATCATTTATCCTCCCACAATTCTTCATCGGTAATGTGTTGCAACTATTTACACCACCATTTGCTTTGGGCCTGGTTTATTGGCAGTGTCCATCACATATATTTACTGATGGATCAGTTCTATGTATCTTCTATTCAATGATGGCTTCTAATCAGTTTTCTTTTTCCATTTATCTTTTCCTTTATGGCCAAATTCTTTTGAGCGATTGTGTGTCTCACTTAATAGACTGCCATTTTTCTAAGAAACTTGGGATCATTAAAAGAACTTTGTAACTTTTCTGATCTAGTTTGGCCTCTTCCTTTGCTTGTTCAATTTTGTAGCCAAATGGCTGTTCATTAATGGTGTTTGTCCAAGTTTATATACACATACTTTATACATATGTATGTATGAATCATATTTACATATACACACAAATATATACTACATATATATATGGTGGGTGAACGCCATAGTTTGTCCCTCTAACTGCACATTATAGTCTGAATTACAGTCATTCTTGATCAACTTGATTTTTTTCTGGTTAGAAATTTAACTCTAAGTATTTTGAATGACTAAGGTCCTCCAGTGTTTACTCAAGCAACTGCATGGAACCTGTTATGTGGGAAACTCTGCAATGTTCTAAAACTTGATTTATCAGGATGTACCCCAAACAGGGGGCATCTGAATGGCCACTATTCTGCCAAATCCTCCTAGACTTGAACCCTACTATTGGATCTCCTCCTTGACAGTGGTGAGCAGCTTTGGCAAGCATCCATTTCCCTATTCTTTTATTGCCTTCCTTGATATTAATGGTGAGAGGGTCACTAAACAGGGGTTACATTTATAGTTACATCTTCATGAAATAATGTTAACTCTGACATGAATATTGACAAGTGCCTGGAGACACCTCATTAGAAGAGAACTTTTAAGATGATGTTTAGCTTTGGCAAATCAAATGGTTTTTTTATAGTCAACAAAATTACGCACACTGTTTGTATTCTCTTACATCTTTTAAGCTATTATTGTGATGGTAAAGACATGGATGCACTTTGAATATCCCTTGTAAAAGATGACCTGTCCCTTTCAATTATCATCATCTACAATGTCTTTGTAGATTATTCTCATAAAAGTTTAATATAGATGAGAAAGTAGGCATAGGGTTATTAGTTGATGTTCTCTCAGTTTCCTTTCAGTAATCTGGTAATACTAACAAGTCTAATATTTTCCGACAGACTTTTTTTATCTCCCCCTCTTCAGATACCTGGAGAATCAAATCCTCAAATTATATACCTACAGCACATATCTCATGACCTCTTCTGTGTATATTTGATCTAATCTCGATTTTTTCATCTTTATTTTTGTCAGTAATATTTCTACTTCCTTTAAAAGCACATCTAGGATGTGATGCTAGATCCTAAAATTGGTAGCTTCACTATTATTGAAAAGTTTTGTCATAAAAGTCTTGAAGGTCTTTTTGCCTTTTGTCTCTTTGTTTTCCTCCTTCAAAGTTTCATCTTTAAATACCCACAGGATGGCATGTTTCTCTTAACTTCTTGTCAAGCTTTCCTCAAAGTGATTTTTTCTAATACGTCTCACTGCTTTATGAGGTAAATATTGCCATAATGTTCTGCTATCCTTCTCTGTAAGATTTTATAAAACAAGTGTATATTCTAAATCAATGTTGTCCTTTGGTTACCATAAAATTGCCACTTGACAATTGAAAATACACTTAAACTTCTGTATGAAACTGTTATAGTTGGTGTTAATGTGCTTTTCTACATCAATTTCCCACCTTTTCGTCTCTAGAGGTCAAGTTGAAGTTGTCATTGCATATGTTATCTTTTTCTCATTTTATTATTCTAGATTTTTTATTTGTTTTTTATCTTATTCTAATAAATGAAGTGATCTGATTATACAAAGGAAGCTAATTCAGTAGTGATTCTAATTTTTAATTTTTTTTTAAATTTGTGGGGCAATGGGGGTTAAGTGACTTGCCCAAGGTCACACAGCTAGTAAGTGTCAAGTGTCTGAGGCCGGATTTGAACTCAGGTACTCCTGAATCCAGGCTGGTGCTTTAATCCCTGCGCCATCTAGCTGCCTCCAGTAGTGATTCTAAATAGCACATTGTTTCCTGTTAAAATATGATGTATTTTTAAAAATGCTATTCAGGGGCTGCTAGGTGGCACAGTGGATAGAGCACTAGCCTGGAGTCAGGAGGATCTGAGTTTCAAATCCAGTCTCAGACACTTGACACTTAGTAGCTCTGTGACCCTGGGCAAGTCACTTAACCTCAATTGCCTCAAAAAAAAAATTATTCAGTACTACCATGCATAGCACCTCTGATTCCTTTATTTGAAGTATGTGCCATGAATAGTTCTGAAGTTTTTGTGCAGTTTTACTCTTTAACCATATTGTACAATACATGTTCACCATATTTGCCTATGCTTAACTTAGCACTGAAGTCACCATTTATCAAAGTACATGATGGTTATAGTTGGAGGATGTTGTGGAGTCATTCATAGAATTTCTCTACCTTTTCATCTCTGCAAAAGATGTCAATATATAAGCTATTACCATTTATATACCAGTCTTTTTTGCGAATAATTATCATGAGCACTACAGTACAAAATGACCAACTGTCCCAGAAAATGATGTTTCCTATTGCCTTTGTATATATAAAACCAATTCTATCAATTCTTTTATTGTTCTCTCCAAGGAAAAACTGTGAGTCACCCTTCCATTTACTCACAATGTCCTTTTGCAGTTGGGTTTTGTTTACAGTGAGAATGTCAACTGTTATGGTTCAGTAGCTCCAATAGTATATCAACTCTCCAGTCCTGAGATAAGGATTCCACACTTATAGTACCAATAAGCAAGTAACAATATATAGAAAATCTAAAGACTGTGATCTTATAATACTCTGTCCTCACTTATGTCACTTTGCCCCATCCCTGATGAAGGCAGTTTCCTTGTTTTGTGGGGTGTCATGGCCAAAGACCTCATCATTATCACCACTGGTGATAACCTTTTCAAAACCTCATATAGCTCAGATTGGGAAACACTGACTCACTCTGTTGTCAGGACTGCTTTGAAACCTTTCCAACATGGAAAGAACCTCACAGAGCTTGTAATCCACTGTCATAGCCTTCAGAATATACCGACATGTCCACTCCATGAGGAGGCCATGAAGTAGGACTTTCTAGAGATTTTTATGCCTTACTTGATATCAATAATAGAGGGTATCAAAAAGGTATTTATATTTTTCATGGAATATTATATGATATCAATATGGGAAACACCTTCTTGGGAGATAAGAAGCCTTAAAGTGGCACTAGGTCATACTGAACCAAAAGTATGTTTTAATAATCAACAAATAGTAAGCACAGTTGGATGTTATGTTATCTATACCCTTTAGTCAGTTAGGCTACTATAAAGATACAATCTTCTACAGAATATTATTGACAAAAGCTTACTCTTCCATTCTTATAGCTTTAAGAAGATTGCCCTTGGTGAAAGTATACATCATTTTGGGGGATAGCTAGGTGGCACAGTAGATAAAGCACTGGCCTGGATTCAGGCGAACCCAATTTCAAATCCAGCCTCAGACGCTTGACACTTACTAGCTGTGTGACCCTGGGCAAGTCACTTAAACCCTCATTGCCCCTCGCCAAAAAAAAAAAAAAGCATATATCATTTTGAAGAATCTAGACCCATAATTTCAATCCACTGTGTGTTGATTGGTGTGGATGAACTCCCAGTATGGAAACTACCTTATACCAATGCATATGGGAAGGATCTGAACTCAAATCTTTCTAAATCCAAGCCTAGCTCACAAGTCACTCTATGCTTCCTTTTCTTGTGTAGATTACTCTTACAAAAATTTGCACTCAATTGATAGAAGTCAGTCAAAAGGTATTTATGAAGCACTTACCAGGTGTGAAATATGGTGCAAAGCTCTGGAGATACAAAGAGAGGCAAAGACAGTCACTACCTTTAAGGAGCTGACATTTCCTGTTCACAGCAAGAAACAATTTATAAATAATTATGTATACACAAGGTGGGCAAATGGGAGGTAATCTTGAAAAGAAGGTTTGCAGGGGACCATGAAAGGTTTCTTGAAGAGGATGGCATATGAGCTGTCTTTTTTGTTGTTGTTGTTGTTGTTGTTGTTGTTGTTGAGGCGATTGGGGTTAAGTGACTTGCCAGGGTCACACAGCTAGTAAGTGTTAAGCGTATGAGGCCAGATTTGAACTCAGGTCCCCTGAATCCAGGGCCAGTGCTTTATCCACTGCACCACCACCTAGCTGCTCCAAATATAAGCTGTCTTGAAGGAAGCCAGGTAATCCAGGAGGCAGAGACAAGTGACATCATTCCAGGCATGGTAGATAGGCATTGGTTGTACAGGACTTTAAAAGCCACAATAAAAGGATGTTTATATATAGCTAATATGGAGGCTCTGGTGTTGATTGCAGGAGAGAAAGACACAATCAGATCTGCACTATTGAAAGATCATTTTGGCAACTGAGTAAAAGGTAGATTGGAAAAGGGGGCTATTTGAGGCAGAAAGACCAACAGGCAAGCAATTACCATGCATAATGTGAATATGAGCAAAGGCAGCAGATAGTAGAATAATACAAATTTTGAGTCTTGTCAAGGTATGACTATGAATAGGATAGTGGGCAAGGCACTCCAAAGAAGGAAGGAAAAAGAGTGTAGCCAGTGTATGGGCAATGGGTTAGGAAAGATTGAAGGGTGAGAGAGGCCTGGAATCACAATGAGGCCAAAGAACAGGGTAGGGAGTTACAAGGAAGAGGGAAAGGCAGATTAATAAAAGTAAGATTAGAAAAAGGAATTTCATGAAAAGAATTTCATGAACATGGAAGTGAAACATTTGTGGGCAATGGCAGGATCACGGTATGGCCCATCTCTGTGTATAGCTTGAAGTGGTAGAGGGGCAGGTCTTGGGAAATAAATTAATTAGTGAACTCAGAAGTTAGGGTGTTTTGAGGAAGAGTTAATAAGTATATTGAAGTTTCTAGTATGAGGAGAGAAAGACTGTGAGTCAGGCACCAAACCCAGTGAAGAAGGAAGGAGAGGGTCCCTGGAGATTAGTAGAGAACAACTTGACTCTCAATTTGTGATAAATATGGATTGAGTAAACCTCAAAGGAGAAGTTACTAAGAATATGAGAGAGAGAGAGAGAGACAGAGAGAGACAGAGACAGAGACAGAGAGAGATAGAGAGAGAGAGAGAGAGAGAGAGAGAGAGAAGAGAGAGAGAGAGAGAAAGCTAGAAAGGTGGCAAAGAAAGAAAGTCAGGAGTAAGAGTGAAAGTGCAACCACTATCAGAAAGGTACTCAGGGAGGGGCAGCTATGTGGAACAGTGAATAAAGCACCAGCCCTGGATTAAGGAGAACCTGAGTTCAAATCCAGCCTCAGACACTTGACACTTACTAGCTGTGTGACCCTGGGCAAGTCACTTAACCCTCATTGCCCCACAAAAAAGGGGGTACCCAGGGAAACTATGTAATAAAGTTCCTCACTAAATATAAGAAGAAGGAGGGAATAAAAAAGGAAAAGGTTTAAGATAAAATCTAATTTGTTTCATATGGAGCAGAAGTTCCAAGAGCCTAGTCGAGGGGGTAGAGCTAAAATGGTCAATTGGGAAAAGAAGGAAAGTAAGGGCATAGAGGAGTAGAGGTTTAACGCTATTAGGTTTAATAGGATCTGTACAGTGAGGGTTTCAGAATCATATGGATGAGCTAAGAATGATGGAGTGGGAGTAGAATTCACCATTAAGGAATAAGTAAAAGCAGGTTATCAGTGGTTAGAGCTAAGTCCATTGAAGGAGGAAGATGATTAGACAAGTATTAATGTACAACCTTGTGGCAAGTGGTGACATGGAGTCCCATAAAGCCCAGGAACATAGCAAGCAAAAGCAGGTGAAAGTTTGGGCTGGGGGATTTCAGCAGAAGCTGGTAGTTTGATGTGGATCTGATCCAAGAAGAGACTACAGATACTGGCGAAGCCCTGAGACAAATACAGAAGCTGAGGCCTAGATGCAGGGCTGATACGAGGCTCCTAGGAAGTCTCAGGGGAGAAGCCAGAAGATGGAAAAGAAGACAGAATGGTCAGTAGTTTACTAATATTTTGTCTACCTGGGATGGTAATGATATTTATGATTTTTTTCCTCTCATTTTCAAATACTGTGAAAATCAATCCACCAAGACCCTCAAAATCATGTATCTTAAACATAGATTTCCTCTTTGTGTACTTGGTTTATTCCATCCACTTTTCCCATTTCTAGTTTCTTTGTTACCCTTTCTACTTTCTTATACACAGTGGGGAATATGATAGGAGAAGCTGAATGGTGGTAACATCACTGTACTGATAGGAAAAAGTTTGCTATAGAAAAATCTTAACAGATCTTTTTTTTTCCATTTTCTTCTGTGTTTTCTTTCAATTTGATCTTTTAAATAAGAGAAATAAAAAGATTTTTAATCACCTAATAACACTGGTAAATAGCATGTAGATAATAGTAAAGTATTCAATACTTTTTTCATTATCCCATTAACCACTGACTATGGAATTCATTACCTTTTCTGAATAATTGAATAACAGATGATGACGTTTTTACAAAGGTCATACTACATGTGAGATGGGATGGAAGAAACCTCAAATGGTTACAAAGTAGTTATGATTAATAAGCCTTTGTACAAATAAAATATAAAGTTAATCAAAATGTTTACAAAAACAGGCAAAATCACTATTAGGTTTAAATGGATCTTCCTCAAGTAGTTTTGTTTATTTTAATAAGTTGAAAACAATCTGATAAAAAGTATAAGAAGTAACCATCAGGACATAAAACCTTTATGCCTATCTAATCAATATAAAATTTTAAACAGACAAAAAACCCACTTGTTCAATTTGCCACTGCATATGAAAAGATAATACATCAAGTAAATGATTTTTAATTAATTCCACTAATAGCACTTTGTTATCATGAATAGAGGATGTGAAGTTTTGGGGTTTTTGTTATTATCTAAAACCACCCGGCAAAAAGTGTTGGTTAAGACAGTGAATGAGGTAATTCATGAAATCTCCCATGTGGCACTCATGAGTGTACTGTAAGATCACTGTGTAAAGTAGCCTACCTGAGGACAGTTGACTGACTTGATTTTCAAGACTACTGGAGGGTTCCGTACTATGAAGATGGTGTCCAACCAATTTTCTTCTATTATGACAACATTCAGCTTTTGCCTGTAGCTTTGACTGACACAGTTGGGATTTGAGATGTCTAGAACTTTCTTAAATGAATCTGTAGCCATGGAAAAAATCCCCTGTAGAACTAAGTTCTTCCCAAATGTTTATGAGCAAACTCTTTGATTGTTGCATATTGATGTTATTTTCTTCTATTCTTTTTGTGCAGTATTGGTTTGACTGGAAACCATGGTTACTGCATCAGATAGTAGGCCAATATAAATGCTTAATTTTTCCTTGTCTTGTCATTTCTGTTATTGACTCTTCTGTTGTGGTCTTTTGACTGTTCCCTCGGACCTTTGAGTTCATCCTTCCTTGCCCATATCACCAGATTCCTCATACATATATTAATGTGGCTTTAATTAAAGGATTTAGATTTACCTATGTAGATATAAGTAAGATAATATTTGTAAAGTACTTTGCAAACCTTAAAATACTATATAAATGCTAGCTATTTTTACCTACTATCAGTTTATGAATCTATGTATTAATTATCTACCATCTATCTACTATTTATCTACCATTACTATTATCTATTTTATCTACCATCTATCAGCTATCTTGTATCTATTCATATATACTCTACCTATCACATCTATATTATCCTTTAATCTTTCTAACCATCTATCTATTATCTATCTATATTTTCTTTCCATCTATCATCATCCATCTATTAGTCTATGTATCCACTATCTGTTCTCTAACATCTATCTATCTAATCTCATCTATTCTCTATCCATCATCATCAACTACTATCTATCCATTATCTTTCAATCTAATATCTACTATCTACCAGTTAACTATTGTATGTATCATCTATCTCATCTACTCTCTATACACCTATTATCATCAATCTACTATTTCTTCATTATCTATCAAACATCTACTATCTACCAGTTATCTATCTCTGTATATCTATCTATCTATCTATCTATCTATCTATCTATCTATCTATCTATCTATCTATCTATCTATCTATCTATCTATCTATCTATCTACCTATCTACCTACCTATCATTTATCTATCTATCTATCTACCTATCATCTATTGAAGGTAGGTAGCCTGGTGATAGAGGAAGCCTTGGGTTCCAGCCTGCCTCTGATATGTACTAACTATATAACTGTCCCCAGGTAAGTCACTTAGCTGCTCAGAACCCCCAGGCAACTCTCTAAGGATACAATTTGCAGAACAGTCTCCATAGGTTATTGATGAAATCACAGATTGAGAGCCACACCTTCTCCTCATAAAAGAAAAGGAACCTATAGGTATATCCTCACAGGACCACCAGTTCTACCTAGCAGACAAGTTTTCTCTCTAATTAGCTTAAAGATTCATAAGTCGATAAAGCTAGAAGTCACCTTAGATTCTACCTAATATCACCATAGAGGTCCCTTACATCTCTGAAACTATTATTCCTTGATCCTAAGAATGATTTCTCAGATTATAGATGAAAAAAGAGGCTCTCAGAGGTGGAATGACTCGTCTAATACCACATCTAATTATTAATAGACCTTAGAGCAGAACCCATAATCTCAGAGCCTCATGTCCAATGCTCTTTCACTCTACTGCCCTGACTGACATCTGTTGTGCTTACTACAGAATTTTATCTTAAAATGAACATAAAATCAAACAGAGTTTTTTTTTAAAAAACACCAAAACTGGTAAAAAATCAATTTATCCAGGTATTGGACAACAACAAAACATTTAACTTGCTTTTTCCAGTGCCTTCAATTTACTTTTAACTAAGCATTCACACAGGAAAAAAATATACTGGTAATGTGGGATATTTATACATTTTTTCATCTAGGTTTTTCCCCTTAGATAACAATAAATAATTTCTAATGTATTAAAAGACCTTTAAACATATGGGGCAACATGTAAACCAAACTTCGGTGGCTATTAATTTAAATATACGTGCTCTGAATGCTTTCCTTTAAAATATCATATTCTTCTTCACCATCTATCCTGCAGTTCAGATTTATAAGTTTTCTTTGAAGACCCATTTTGGGGTTCTTTCCCCCTATTTTTCATTCGTAACAATGATCTGTCTTCCTCCTCCTCTTCTCCTTCTCTCCTCCTTCTTCATACAAATATTCCAGTTTCTTCAATACAGATGGTATTATCTATAGCCAAAAATACTTTCCAAAATGCACCATAGTGCAATAAACTCATTTTAAAAGCATCTTTAATGAAAATAAACAGTCAAAACAGAGATTAACAAGGATCAAAACCCCTCAGTGCAGCATCACTGGGTGTTTTCACTACTCTGGATCTTCGTTTAACAATCTAGTCTAGGACACAAATGTACCAAAAAATAGAAAATTGATTGCATGACTATATCCATGATTAAATGGCCTTCTGTAACCTGAACTGCTACCACCTGTGCTGCATTAAAAAACAGGATATTGTGGGTCCCTCTAAACTCTACCAGATAGAAATGATCATTTGTGTTGAGTACCATTCAGTTTTCCAAGTACTGAGTGAGTAAGCAGCTAAGTCTGTAACCCTGGACAACAGAGGTGATTGGGTTGAGTAGCCTGTATAATGCATTTTCCTGAATCCAGAATTTGTCCTTGGTTTAGACAGCAGTGCGAAATTAGCTCAGGGGAGAAGTTACATTTTCCCTAAACATTCACAAAGCATGTGTCTGATGGAAATAAGTTCTCATTAGCATAGAAAAAATGCTACAAATTGGATTAAATAAAAATTACAGCACTGACAAGCACTCTGACTTTAAAGACTCATAATATGGTTACTCACCTTTTTTAAAAAGACAACTAACAGTCATTTTAAAATAAAAGCACATTTTAAAGATAATTTAGCTTCTACTCCTTTCCCACCAAAACATACTGCAATTATAACTTTATAAAATTATTCTCTGGGTTCAAATAGAGAGGATAACAATTTAATTTCAGAGGGTTGAACTAGATGATTCCCCAAGGTTCCTTTTAGCTCTAGCATTCTATGATCTTGCTTTTAGAAGAAAAGAAAAAAAAAATGGAAGATGTAGATTGTTGTTGCTTACATGCACTGCCACCCAATGGAAATTTGTTGTAATAGCAGCAATTTCACCAATGGAGGGAAAGCTAGTCTGTGTACACAATAGAAAATCAACACATAGGGAAGAAATTTATGGCAGAAAGAGAGGAACACATGAGTTCCTCCAAGGTCAGACTGGATCTCTCTAGATTCAATTCAATTCAATTCAACAAACATTCTTCAAATTGCTCCTAGCACAAAACACTGTGCTGTGGGCGAGCCTATGGTGAATGAGAAGATACAGTACCTGACCCCTGTGAACTATATATATCTATTATGAGTAGAGAGACAAGGCTGGCACCCCAATAAGCACAATACACATTAGAATATCCTAAACATTCTGAGGCTCTGGGGCATTGGCAGGTTCACCAGAAAATTCAGAGCCAGAATCTCTTTTGGACTCTGATTTCTCATCTGCCAAATGAAGAAAGATCACATTGGCAACAGTATATATAGGTGCAAAGTGCTATAATAGATCATAGAAAGGAACGATCACTTCCTACCTGTGTCCACACTATGCTGCCTCTATTCTGACCATCATTTTATCTCCTCAGTGCATAAACCTTAGATTCATACCTGCAACTACCGTGGACTCTGATAAGTGAGCTTCTGCCTTATCTTCCATACTACTCCCCCATCTTTACAACCATCTTTACAACTTTCCAACTCCCTTTATGTGTTGTCTTCCCTCATTAAAATTAAGCTCTTTAATGTCAGAAATTGCTTTGCTTACTTGCATGTATATTCCCCAAATTTAACAAAGTACCTGGAACATAGTAAATGCTTAATAAATGCTTGTTCCCTTCCCCTAATAAATTACCTATCATCTATCTATCTATCTATCTATCTATCTATCTATCTATCTATCTATCTATCTATCTATCTATCTATCCATTCTATCTATCTACTTATTTATCTATCTTCTATCTGTTTATCAACTTCCAGATGAGGTGATAAGAATAGGTGTTACAGAGATGGTCTCATCTGAGCAGAGATGGGGAGAGGAGTACATGTAAGAGATGTTTTGAACAAACACACAGAGAAACGGGTGGAATGAGTTTGTGAAATGATAAGGAATTCAATTTAACTAGAGGATAGAATATGTGAAGCAGTGTAGAATGAAATAAGCCTAAAATGGTAAAATAGAACCAGATTATGGAGGTCTTCAAACACTCATTAAATTTTCTTCAAAAAGCAATACTGTGCCATCACAGATATTTGACTAGAAAATTACTACAATCAGTTCTGATAGACAAAGTATCAGGGGGCTCTGAGGCATTGGCAGGGTCACCAGCTAATTTAGAGCCAGAATCCATCTCTTCTGGACTCCAATTTCTCACCTGTCAAATGAGGAAAGATCACACTGGCAACAGTATGTAGGATAGATTAAAATGAGGAGATATTGGAGGCAGGGAGAGTAATTAGGAGGATATTTCAATTACTCAAAAAGTAGTAATGAGGGCTAAAATGTCTATTCCAACTGAGTACATTCTGCCACATTAAGGGCAGGTCCTTACTAAATATGTTTGTCTACCCTACTCCCAGCAGCAAAGCCTGGTTCAGGACTGGTTCAAGTTATATGATGAAATAGTATTTAAATGGCTCAATTCATATCAAACACAATCAATAATTCCATTAAATAATCTTGAAGTACTTAAAATGAGCCAGCTTTATGAAGGAGCATGTAAAGGCAATAATGTAGAGATAATGTAAATAGCTGTGCTAGAGGCAATTGAGCAAATTTCAAAATCTTAAGTATTTAAATCTCTTTTTAAAAAACCATTATACACAATTCTATCCTGAATTCAGTAACATGATTTGGGAGAAATAGTGGAGAAAAATATCTAGATAAAACTATTAATTTTTATTTATTAAAATCACAAAGTTACAGAATTGAACATGAGTTACAGCCTGCTCTGTTTGTTTTGCTGATACTTTGACTTAAAAGGGAAGATGCTGCTTCTATAATATATATGTAACCAGTAGGTGGTGCTATCAGGTAAGGATGGCTGTATAGGTGAAGGACTACTCTCTCCACATAATGGCCCCCACCTTTGGAATGTAGATATGTTCACTCTCCCGACTTCTCCCTTAGCTTCCTGGGCATGACTTGCCTTGGTCAATGCCTTCTCTATGCCCCTCACCAGGACAAAACAGTTTCAAAAGATTAAAAAAATACCCCCAAAAACATTGAGAAGAGTGAACCAACTTGAGAGTCCATGTCTCTTAGAAAAGCTCTTGCTTTTACCAAGCTTCCTTATACCATCAAAGTCTGTTTATTCATAAGTCCTATATAGCCTTGGGTAAATGGTTGGTCCTAAGTTACTGTTTTAATCTCTTCAGCTATTAAGTAGTTTAAAAAAATTATTTTTTAATCAACGCCCAGAAGAATCTCTTTCATATAGTTTAAGCCCCCAATTAGATGTAGAAAGGATCCTTTCCCTGTCTTCCTCCCCCCAACAATTGAGACAGTTTGTTCTCTGCCTCTCTCTTTCTGTGTGTGTGTGTGTGTGTGTGTATCTCTTTCTATCTAAAAACAAGTTTTGTATAGGCTCTTTCCCTTGCAGCATCCGTGCCTTTCAAGTCAAATAACCAAGCATTTATTAAGAGCATTGCAGATAATTAAAAATACTAAAGAACATAGGAATAAATGGAGTTTTACTTAAAAGGATAAATAGAATCTATCTAAAACTATCAGCAAGCATTATATGTAATGGGGATAAGCTAGAAGCTTTCTCAGTAAGATCAGGTGTGAAACAAGGATGCATATTTTCACCACTATTATTCAATATTGTACTAGAAATATTAGCTTTAGTAACAAGAGACGAAAAAGAAATTGAAGGAATTAGAATAGACAATGAGGAGAAAACTATTGCTCTTTACAGATGATATGATGGCATGCTTAGAAAATAAACTAAAAATCTGAAATAGAGTTGTAAGATATAAAACAAACCTAAATAAATCATCAGTATTTCTACATATTGCCAATAAAGCCCAGCAGCAAGAGATAGAAAGAGAAATTCCATTTAAAACAAATGTAGACAATATAAAATATTTGGGAGCCTACCTGCCAAGACAAACTCAGGAAGTATATGAACACAATTACAAAATAATTTTCACACAAATAAAGTTAGATCTAAACAATTGGAAAAATATCAATTTCTCATAGATAGGATTAGTAATATAATAAAAGTGACAGTTCAACCTAAAGTAATTTACTTATTCAGTGCTATACTAATCAAACTATCAAAAAGTATTTTTGGAGCTAGAAAAATTATAACAAAATTCATCTGAAAGAACAAAAGGTCAAAAATATCAAGGTAATTTATGGAAAAAAATGGGCAAAGGAAGGTAGCTTAGCCGCACCAGATCTAAAACTATATTATAAAGTGACTATCATTAAAACTATTTGGTATTGGCTAAGAAATAAAGTGGTAGATAAGTAGAATATGTTAGGCACACAAGACACAATAGTAAATGATTACAGTAATCTGCTGTTTGCTAAGCCCAAAGACTCAAGCTTCTGGGATAAGAACTCACTATTTGACAAAAACTTCTGGGAAAACTGGAAAATAGTATGGTAGAAACTAGGCATAGAACAACATCTTACACTGTATACCAAAATAAGGTCAAAATGGGTACATAATTTAGACATAAAAGGTGATACCATAAGCAAATTAGAAGAACAAAGAATAGTTTACCTGTCAGATCTATGGAAAATTTATGACCAAATAAGAACTAGAGAACATTATGAAATGCAAAATGGATCATTTTTGTTACATTAAATTAAAAAGGGTTTGCACAAATAAAACCAATTAAAACCAAGATTAGAAGGAAAGCAGAAAGCTGGGAAATAATTTTTACAGCCAGTGTTTCTGATAGATACCTCATTTCTTGAATATATAGAGAACCAAGTCAAATTTATAAGAATACAAGTCATTCCCCAGTTGAAAAATGGTCAAAGCATATGAACAGGAAGTTTTCAGATAAAGAAATTAAAGCTATTTATAGTCATATGAAAAAAAGCTCTAAATCACTATTGATTAGAGAATTGCAAATTAAAAGAACTCTTAGGTACCACCTCACATTTATCAGATTGGTCAATACGACAGAAAAGGAAAATGATAAATGTTGGAGAAGATATGGAAAAATTGGGACATTAATGCATTGTTGATGAAATTGTGAACTGATCCAACCATTCTGGAGAACAGTTTGGAGTTATGCCCAAAGGGCTATCAAACTGTGCATATTCTTTGACCCAGCAATACCACTATTAGGTATGTATCTCAAAGACATCATAAAAAAGGGAAGAAGACCCACATATACAAAAATAGTTATAACAGCCCTTTTTTGTGATGGCAAAGAATTGGATAATGAGGGGATGCCCATCAATTGGGGATTGGCTAAACAAATTGTGGTATATGAATGTAATGGAATACTATTGTGCTATAAGAAATCAAGAACATGTGGATTTCAGAAAAAAAAAAAAAAGTCCAGATACTTACATGAACTGATCCTGAGGGAAATGAGCATAATCAAGATAACACTGTACACAGTAACAGCAACATTGTATGATTATCAACTATGATAGATTTAGTTCTTCTCAGCCATGCAATGATCCAAGACAATTCCAAAAGACTCATGGTGGAAAATGCTATCCACATCCAGAGAAAGAACTATGGAGTCTGAATGCAGATCAAAGAATACTATTTTCACTTTTTGTTTGTTCTTTCTTGTGTTTTTCCCTTTTGTTCTGATTCTTCTTTCACAAAATGACTAATACGGAAATATTTTTATTGTGATATAAGATATGCATGGAGGTGGAAGTACTATGCCAAGGGTGCATGGGCTGGTGTTTTATCCATGTGCCACCTAGCTGCCCCCACTTATTTCTTTAAATATGGAATCCAAAAATTTTACAGCTAAAAGACATGTTAGAAATTATGTAGCCCAAATCAGTCATTTTATCATTCTAATATCTGTGATTCTTGTGCCTGGATTGTCCTTTCTGCCACATCTTTAATGAATGAACTCTCCACCATCCTTTGGGGTCCTGACTAAATAGCTCTTTTTCTTCTCCAGTTCCCTCTATCTGAAATGACTCCTTTCTCCACTGAACTCACATAGTATCTCATTTTAATTTTCATGAATATCCACTATTGGTTTTGAATTATGGTGATTTATGTATAGGGGCTATTTCTCTATAGTAGAATATAAGCAGCTGAAGGCAGGGACCACCCACCCACCCCCAAGTAGACACTAATCTTATCCACAAAATACGGAGTATTTTGTTTGGGGGGGGGGCTTTGTGAGGCAATTGGGGTTAAATGACTTGCCCAGGGTCACACAGCTAGTAAGTGTCAAGCCTCTGAGACCAGATTTGAACTCAGGTACTCCTGACTCCAGGGCCAGTGCTCTATCCACTGTAAACCAGGAGGTTTTAATCTCAGTTCCAAGGACCAGCCCAAGGGTCTATGGATACATTTCAGGGGAAAATAAACTTGGAAGAGGAAAAATACATCTTTGTTTTCATTCATCTATCTATCTATCTATCTATCTATCTATCTATCTATCTATCTATCTATCTATCCATCTATCATCTATATGTCTTAGCATTAGTTTCACCAACCCCCTAAAATCTATTCAAAGATTCATGGGGAGTGCTGACTTACTGCTATATAGAGTCACGTCAGCTGAATGGGGGTTTAAGGAAGAGATCCAAGATGCCTAAGCAACATGAAGACTTTTCTGCACCCTTCCTACTCAGTAAGATTGAGACAGTATACCAAGAGAATGCAAAGAGTCAAGTCAGTCAAATCAATAAGCATTTATTAAATGTCTGTGTTAAACACAGAATAAAAAGTAAGGCAAAACAAAACAATCCCTGCTTTCTAGGAGCTCATAGTCTAATGGAGGAGACAATATATCAACAATTATGTACAAACAAGATATAGAAAGTATAAAATAGAGATGATCTATGAGGGAAGGAATTAGCATTAAAGAGGACTGGGATAGATCAAGAAGCATGAGGTCTACAGGTCCAGACCTGCTTAAGTCATCCATAGGGACCCAAAGGGAGATAAGCATGGAGGTAGAAGTACTATGCCAAGAGTGCATGGACTGAACCAGTGGGAGTGCCTGAGTGAAGTGAAGCCCAGTGAAGCCCCGGTAAAACTCCAAACTGCCTGAAATTAAGAACATAAAGATGAGTTATGACTGGTCCTAAGTTTACATCGAGGTCAAAGTAGCTTTTAAGTTACTGTGAAAGTCAAAGATTATGAACAAGTTAAACACAGAAAATGCTTAGAGTATATACCTCCCATTTGAAGTGGGGAAGAGGGAGGATTAAACACCTAACTATCCTCTTATACATTTCCATGCCTGGTCCATTGCAGCCATACCATATCTCAGTGGGATTGATTAGGGGTAGACAGAAAATTAGGAGATCGCCAAACTCTTCATCTTTTTGCTTCTTTGAAATCTTCCCTTGTATTGCTTCCATTGTACTTATTCTCTTCCTAGCAAAAATTGAAAACAAATTCCCTGGACTGAACCTGTCCTCCATTAGTTCTTTCCCTTAAAGCAAGAGAAACTTACTCTGTCCCTGGAACTAAAGCTCCCAGAAGTGAATACACTGAGCCTCTGGAAACTGCCCCTTTGGCTGCAGGGCCTTAGTTTCCTGAAAACCTAATTACATAGAGAATACTCAGATTTTTACTTCAATATTTGGGTCATTGTTAGGTTCCACAGCTTAATGGATGTGGCAAACTCAGAGAGAGTTAAGAAGAGAGCCAAAGGAATGATTCAAACATGGAAAAATACACGGCCTGAAAAAGAGAAGCATGACAGAAAATTCAATAAAGGTCTTTATGTTCATGATGTGTTATTAGAAGCATGTTGATGATCAACTATTCTCCATTTTGCCTGAAATTAAAACATGAGTAAACTTGAACTAACATAAGGAATAAGGGAGTTGATATAAGAATTGTAAATGGGTTGATACTAAGGAAGGTCAGGCCTGGCCATCTCCTTGTCTGGAGGTCTTTAAAAAGAGTTGTGGGGGGCAGCTAGGCGGTGCAGTGGATAGAGCACTGGCCCTGGATTCAGGAGGACCTGAGTTCAAATCTGGCCTCAGACACTTAACACTTACTAGCTGTGTGACCCTGGGCAAGTCACTTAACCCCAATTGCCTCACCAAAAAGAAACAAAAGAAACAAAACAACAACAACAACAAAAAACAACAAAAAAGAGTTGCGAATCTCATTGGTCAAGGATGGCTGAGGTGGGGCCCTAACTGAAGAAGGATGGTGAAACAATAATATTCTTTGTGTCTTTGTTTAGAGACATGAAGTAAAATAGGGCTTTTTTGTTACTGTAGTAAATGTATTTAGCATTTTGAATTTTTCATTTTTTCTCATTTACTTTTCCATGTATTTGGATGATTTTTACATTTAGGGAGTATATACTTAGCAGACTACAAGATATATAATAATATCCTGACTGTAGCTTCCTTCATGGTACCCAGGGACCAGAGTCTCTGGTCACCAGAGGACATCTGAGCTGCTGCCAGAACCATGGGATTGCCCCATGACAGTATATTCAAAAGGAAGCCTGCCAGTGGGTTTCACTATTCAGGAAATTCCCTGGTCAGGAAAAGATGATGTGATTGCCTGTCCAAGCAGGAGGTGGCCAAGGGACTGAGTGAGATTGCCTGACACACATGCTGGGGCTGACTTCCACATAGGTAAAAGGAACACTAGTTTGTGGAATGTTGTCAGGGTCCCCAGAAACTAGCAACAATTCAACCTGTCTCGGACTTGGTTTCCTTATCTATTTTATGAGGGTAGTGGCTCCCTGACGACCCTTTTAATTCTGTGAGCTGACTCAGTAGCATCTAATTCAGGGATTCTTAACCCTTTTTTTGGACCCATTTCAGACTCCAAAAGAAAATCTGTTTCTTACTTTAAATTTTTTTTTAAAGAAAAATGTGCCAAACATAGTGATTTCTAATCAGAGTAAGTCACATAAGATCAAACCAGATTATTTGAAACATGCAAATGCTTTCCACTAAAAAAAGATATACAACACAAATATGTTAATTCTCAGAAATTACATAAAGTACAGTTGACCATAAAGGGATACAATCACTGTCCCTTGGTCCCCCCAAAACCAACCTATTCAGAGCCCTGATTCTGAAACATTTTGTGTGTGTCATGGACCCTGCTGGCAGTCTTGTGAAGCCTATGGACCCCTTCTCAGAATAATAATTTGAATGCATAAAATAAAATGCATAGGATTACAAAGGAATCCAGTGATGTTGAAATAAAGATTGTGTATCTATCTATCTATCTATCTTACCATTAGTTTCATTAAATAAAATGCATAAGATTACAAAGGAATCCAATGATATTGAAACAAAGATTATCTATATCTATCCATCTATCATCTATATATCTTAGCAGTAGTTTCACTAACCCCCTGAAATCTACCCAAAGATTCATGGGGAGTAGTGACTTACTGCTATATAGAGTCAGATCAGCTGAATGGGGGTTTAAGGAAGAGATTCAGGATGGCTAAGCAACATGAAGACTTTTCTGCACCCTTCGTACTCAGTAAGATTGAGACAGTATACCAAGGGAATGCAAAGGAAGCCTTGGCCATGCTCTTACGTATATACCCCAACACTTCCAGTCAGAGAAGTATAGTAGAAAAAGTTGGGTTCAGTCAGAAAAATAGAGTTAAAGAGTCCACTCTACCATTGACTAACTTTTTGACCATAAAAAGGTTAAAGTCCCTGTCTGAGCCCTCAAAGGGTGCTCAGCACACCATTTAAGATGATAGAATCATAGATAATAGAGTAATAAAATGTGAAAGGTTGACCCAGATGATCTCTGAAGTATTTCTTAGCTTCAAAACGTCAGGATTCCATTTTTAAAAAAAAAACTTTTTTGTGTTAGAGATCTAATGTATAATGTAAAAAGTATAAAATAAATAATTGTGTCAGTCTGTGGAGGGTTTATGAAAAGACAATGAGTAAGAACCACACAAGAGGCATGGAGAAGGTGTCCATGCTAGTGAAATAACAGATCCATAAAGCAAATTATCCTGAAAAGATTCTAATTGATTAAAACAGGTACATAATTGTATGACCCCTTAGGGCACTAATCAGGCCCAATACTAAACAGAATATGAAATACTTATTGGTCAAAATCTCTCTGCTACCCAAGGTTTAATATTGTATTTATTTGTTCCAAATAAAAACTTAAAGAGAATTTGGGGTTACTAACATGTCCTTTAAAAATGAAACAAAAGTTCAAGTATGTCTGGATAATCTTTGTATATATCACTTCGTATTATTTCTTCTTTTTTCCCAAATAAAATGCCCATATGAAAAAACTGTTTTTGTGAATAATAATAATGAATATCTTTTATAAAGTTTAAGAAATCCTTAGTTTATGCTATCTTATTTGAGGCTCACAACCGCCTTGCAAGGTAGGTTCATCATCATCATCACTGTTTTACACATTAGGAATTGAGGCTAAGGGGAGTTAAGTGACTTTCCCATGGCAACCAACTGGTATTCAAGGTGAGTCCATATGTAAAGCATTTTGCAAATCTTTAAGCTCTGTATAAATGCTAGCAATTATTATTTTTCAGGGCAATTGGGATTAAGTGACCTGCCCAGGGTCACACAGCTAGTAAGTGTCAAGTGTCTGAGGCCAGATTTGAACTCAGGTCCTCCTGAATCCAGGGCTGGCACTTTATCCATGCTCCACCTAGCTGCCCCCACTTATTTCTTTAAATAAGGAATTCAAACATTTTACAGCTAAAAGACATGTCAGAAATAATGTAGCCCAAATCAGTCATTTTATCATTCTAATATCTGTGATTCTTGTGCCTGGATTGTCCTTTCTGCCACATCTCTAATGAATGAACTCTCCACCATCCTTCGGGGTCCTGACTAAATAGCTCTTTTTCTTCTCCAGTTCCCTCTATCTGAAATGACTCCTTTCTCCACTGAACTCACACAGTATCTCGTTTTCATTTTCATGAATATTCACTATTGGTTTTGAATTGTGGTGATTTATGTATAGGGGCTATTTCTCTATAGTAGAATATAAGCAGCTGAAGGCAGGGACCACCCACCCACCCCCTAGTAGACTCTAATCTTATCCACTAAACCAGGAGTTTTTAACCTCAGATCCAAGGACCACCCGCAAGGGTGTATGGATACATTTCAGGGGAAAATAAACTTGGAAGGGGAAAAATACATCTTTATTTTCATTAATCTTTAATGTGGGGCTGCTAGGTGGCACAGTGGATATAGCACCAGCCCTGGAGTCAGGAGGACCTGAGTTTACATCCGGCCTCAGACACTTAACACTTACTAGCTGTGTGACCTTGAGCAAGTCACTTAACCCCAATTGCCTCACTAAAAACAAACAAAAAATGACAATCTTTAACTGCAATTTGGCATTTCCTTTCATTATTAATTTTTTTACAAAAATATTATTCTGAGAAAGAGTGTATAGATTTCACAAGACTGTTGAAGGAATCCATGACACCATGCGGTTAATAACACCTGCATGAGACCATAAGCTCCATGACCCAGCCAAACTTTTTATCTTCCCAGTGCTTAGCACATCACTTGGCATATTGTAACAATTTTACAAATGTTTATTTAATTAAATATTTGCATCCTCAAAACACTTAGTGTTTCAATAAATATCTATTGAATTGAATTATTGAACTACGAATTTAATTAAATCACCTTTTTAATGCAATAAGCATTTATTAAGTGTCTACTATGGACTAGTCATTGAGCTAGGCTTTCCAGAAATTTGAAAAAAGAAAAAGATAAAAATGAAAGCCATCCCTGCTCCCAAGGAGTTTTATAATCTAACAGGCTTTTCAGGCTTATCTTTCAATTCCCCTCCTCCCCAAAAAGAATTCTTTTGAATCCATTCATCTTTCCTCTTGCTTTTGATGATTTTTCTATATCTGGTACCTTCAAAGTCATGGCCATGTTTTTTCTTGCTGTGTAGCTTCATACGTCATTGTCTATTCATGACAGACTCAGCCAACTTTTATCCTTGAAATCCTTGGCTTTGCCTATAGCTATGACTACCACATGGCCCTGATTTCCCATCCCTGGTTTTGTTCTCTATGTCCTTAGCTGAAGCATGTCCCTGGAACTATCCCCAGTTTTAGGGACTCATCAAATGAAGCTCATCCTGTGAGGAAATAGCAACATAGCATAGCTTTCCTCTTCTCAACCCTACTCTGGGGTTATGAACCTCTCAACAACATAATATGAATTTCTGACATAACACTATGGTTGAAAAAGCAGTTGTGTACTTGAGATAGATGTGATCCTGATTATTGAATTTAACTAATTCTGAATTAACTAATCAGATTTATTTTACTTAACACATTTCAAGAATCAAGTCATCCTGAATTCAACATCCAAATTCTGGGGAAGCAAACTGAAAATCATGAGCAATGTGAAAAATGTGCCTATGCAAAAATAGGCACATTTGGTAGCTTAGGCTTAAAGACAGTCTGATCAATTCAGTTACTCTTCTGACTATTATCTCTTTACATCTTCATGAACCGAAGATACAGTTCAGAATCTTTTTTTTGTTTTTGTTTTGTTTTGTTTTTTGTTTTTTGGGTTTTTTTGGCGGGGCAATGGGGGTTGTGACTTGCCCGGGGTCACACAGCTAGTAAGTGTCAAGTGTCTGAGGCCAGATTTGAACTCAGGTACTCCGGAATCCAGGGCCAGTGCTTTATCCACTGCGCCACCTAGCCACCCCCTAGAGTTCAGAATCTTAATCCATTTTCCGAATTCAATTCAGCTTGAAAGCCAGAGAGAGTGAAACAATGTTCCTCCTTTCGACTCCTCTCTCCTCCCTGATTCATGACATTCACAACTAGCTTCAGACTTCACTTGAGCCTAGGGAATGGTCAATAGAGGACAAGCACCCTCCCTACCACTTACTCATCTTCCTTACTCACAACCTGCCTCAATGACTCTTGGGCAGATTTTTCTTTTAACCAAAAAATGTTTATTTGGGCCAAATCCTGACCAGAGACCACAAGTAATAAGTTGGCTCCATGGTACATTAACCTATTTGAGGGATGGAATTCTTTACCCTAGAGCATATCTGAGCAGATGGAACAATTCAAGTCCTACTCTAATGCTTCCTATTGAGTCTAGAATGCTATGACTGTCACATGTACACAAGTTGCTGCAGGCAATCTACTAAATACCCATGTCATTCCCTTCTCCTCGAGTCTACAAACCTTTTTATTCTATCCACCCATCCTCAGGCTGTAGTGAACAGTGAATTTACCTTACTGGTAAATTCCAGTCCTACAACTATTTTTAGGAAGGTAACTGGTTATTTCATATAATATATAAAATGAAATTATCTCACTTCTGCCATTCATACATAGGTACACTCTTCTTTTGTCTTGTTCCTTTCTCTTCTGCATGTACAGAAGACAGAAAGTTAGCCACAGAATATATAGTGATATGTCTACCTGGGACACAAGCTTGCTGTGAACCATGAGCAAACCACTTATTCTTTCAATGCTCTAAGTCTGGACAATTATAGAGGGAATTCATTTACTTGGGAGTTCTCCATACCAGTGAAATCTTAAGTCCAATCTCTTTCTCTGTTACTGTCTTATTTCTCAGCTGTGTACATATCTTGGGATAAGATGTGATGTAATAATTAACCTTTATAAGTTGGAAGAACTGGTATCAACTATGTAGGCTGCAAGAACACTATGATTTTTGTTACTTGCTTTTTTCCCCCTTCTCCTCCCTTCAGGCCAGACTTTGGCTCAATTTCTGAATCTAAGATGATCCAAGTTGAATCTCATTTTATTATTTCTTGCCATATTTTGATCCTATCATTTCTGTGATGCATTATTTCCTCTCTCCTTAATAGGTTTCATAACAACTTCCAGCCTGATACATTTATCATACTAATGAAGGATACTATATAACCTTCTCCCACCCTCTACTAGAAAATGAATAAAAATATTAAGTAATCCTAGTTCCATTATAATATTATAGAAATCCTACTGGATACCTTTCCCCAGCTTCATGGATAGCCAATTATTACTGCTGGGCTTTTTAATTGATTAGTTTTCTGTTTTTGCAATGGCTTATACACAAATAAATTTTTTCAAGTGAGATTCTTGGGTTGTAATATATTGGCTATAGTATTAAACATTGGTTATATTAGGTCTACCAAATTCCATCTCACTCCCTAATTTTGGTAATTCATTCAAAAAAGGGATTAAGTGTGCCTGGCATGATGTGCAATGTATTTTGTTTATAGTTCCATTGTACCAGATGTTCAGAATAAGCAGCTGTGGGCACATGAGGACTAAAAAACCCTTACACTCCATTATGGAAATAAATGAGCAAATATTGACACTGCCCATAAATGTATTTTATGTGTTATACCCCCCTTTTAAAATATAGCTTCCTTGAGGGCAGGAACTGTCTAGCTTTTCCATTTGCATCACATGATTATTGCTTAATAAATGCTTATTGATTGATTGGTTGGTTAACATATTAATAAACAAGAGACTTTGTGGTGTTCTGGAAAGGACCCTGACCTAGAAGGAAGAAAATCTGGTTTCTAGTTCCAGCTTTTCCAGTGTATACCCTGACCATAAGCAAGTTGCCTAACCTTTTTTTTTTTAATCTCAGTTTCCTTATCTGTAAAATGAAAAGATTGGGCAGACTGAATTCTTTTTTTGTTTTTTGTTTGTTTGTTTTTTGGGAGTGGGGCAATAGGGGTTAAGTGACTTGCCCAGGGTCACACAGCTAATATGTGTCAAGACTTGCCCAGGGTCACACAGCTAACATGTGTCAAGTGTCTGGGGCCAGATTTGAACTCAGGTCTTCCTGACTCCAGGTCCAGTGCTCTATCCACTCCACCACCTAGCTGCCCCTAGGCAGACTGAATTCTAAAGTCCCCTTTAGCGTTAAAATTCCATGATTCTCCATACAACTTTCAAATCTTCAAAATCACATAACAAAATGAATAATAGCAAGTTGGCCCATGTGAATCATGTCAGAGGCTGGCTAGATATAGGGAGTTCTGTGACTTTGTGCTCACTCTATCAATCAAAGCTCTTCAGCCACAGGGTAGGAATTTCACAACTGACTGAATTAACTCCCAAAGGGACTAGGGACATCTTGTCTGGGTGTCCAGTTCTGGTGAAGAAAAACAGGCCAACAGCAGGTCACATAGTAAGATGGTTTAAGTGGATGGCTGTATGGGGTGTTTGTGTTCTCCACAGGGGTGTGTCATTGATGAGGGGAAAATCTAGCAGAGAGTTCAAGTTGAAAAGGATAAGTAAAGTGATCCAGATGTTCCTGTCTGTAGATAACATTGTGTTGGCTGCATCAAGGCCCGTACTATTTCAGAGCATCCTTCACCTCAGTTCTTTACCTCTCCTCTTCTAAACAGCTCCCTTGTGCTCCATCTTCTCTGACTGAGTCTAGGGAATGGCTTAGACTCCTCTGCTGTCAGTAATTATCTATCCTTGGAGAGGCATTTTATTAGCTGCAGAGGGTTCCACTCAAAGTGCAGCTGGCACCAAGTGGGAAATCCAGCAACTCCTGAATTCCTGGAGTAATCACTCCTGAAAAGTACTCCTCTCATAATCATTGTTTGTTCACCCATGCACCAGGAGGAAAATCAGGCAGAAAAGAAAGCCAGTGGCCTGAGGTCCAGCCTCAGGCTTGCATAGGCAGCACAAGTACAGAGCATATGAAAAAAAGGATTTTATTCCTGAGAATACAACACATCATGAGCAAAATTGCAAAGTAAAACTTGGAGAGATTTCAGTTTCTTTGTTTTCAGGGTTGAAGATAAGCATCATAATCCCTGGAACTGTACAATTAATTACTAATATTGCTCCCAAAGATTTCTTAAGACACTTTAGAACATTATGGAAACTTTCTGACTTGCAGGAGGCCCTATAAGATGCTTCACAGGGGCCCCGTAAGAATTCTCAGAGTTTCACAGAATCAAAGAATATTAGAGCTCTCAAGATCTAAGAATTCTAAGGACCTAAGAGTGGTCATGTTGTTCCCCTACTCAAGAAACCTTCCATGGCTCCCTTTTGCCTCCACAATAATTTGCATAACTCTTCACAAGCTGATTACAGTCTATCCCATCCACCAGGATGATTACATATCATACCTTCTCATATATTTTTCATCCTAGCCAAACTGGGCAACTTATAGTACCTATAGTATCTTATAGTGCCTCCCACCTCTTTGCCTTTGGATAGGCTTTTCCCCAAGTCCATAATGCTATCCCTCTTCACCTCCACCTTTTAGAATCTTTTAGTTACTTTTACAGCCTCAACTCAAGTACCATCTCCTCAAAAAAAAAAAAAAGCCTTCCTGATCTCATCTATTTCTTAGTGTTCTTCCCAAATTAGCTTGTATTTATTTTTCAGTGTACCTCTTGTGTTTCCTCATATTAAATGTAAGTTCCTGGGGCAGCTAGCTAGGTGGCACAGTGGATAGAGCACTGGCCCTGGAGTCAGGAGGACCTGAGTTCAATTCCAACCTCAGACACTTAACACTTACTAGTTGTGTGACTCTGGGTGAGTCACTTAACCCCAATTGCCTCACCAAATAAAATAAATAAATGAATGAATGAATGAATGAATAAATAAATGTAAGTTCCTTGAGAGTAAACCCTCTTAATTCTTCTGGTATATAGCAGGTATTTAACAAATGCATAGTAAATGAAATAGAATCCAAGAGTTCAAATAATTCAGTCTTTCCCATTATACAGTAAGGAAATGGAGACACAAAGGAGATTAAATTAATTGCATAAAATTGCATCGTTAACTAATAATAATGGCAAGGGTAAAAGCAGAATGAAAATCTCCTGACTTCCATTCCAGTGTTATATCCACTACATCACGTAGTTACTTTATAGAGTTGGATTTAGTCTTTCAAAGCAGCAATGAAATCCCACCCTTCCTTCAAATTTTTCATTAACAATCACAGTCTTAGAGTTGGAAGGTATCTCAGTGGACATCTAGTGCAACTAATACTAGACAATGAATCCCTTTCATAATATTTCTGGAAAAAATAGCAAACTAGTTTTTTTCCTTAAAGACTTCCAAGGGGGGCAGTTAGGGGGCACAGTGGATAAAGCACCGGCCCTTGATTCAGGAGGACCTGAGTTCAAATCCAGCCTCAGACACTTGACGCTTACTAACTGTGTGACCTTGTGCAAGTCACTTAACCCTCATTGCCCCACAAAAATCAACAACAACAACAAAAAGACTTCCAAGGATGGGAAACTGACCAAATCCAAAGTCTTCACATTCCTAATTGTTAGGAGGGCAGCTAGGTTGCACAGTGGATTGAGTACCCCCAGGAGTCAGTTCCTTTGCCAAGAAAATCCCAAATGGAGTCATGAAGAATAAGGACTGAAAAGACTGAGCAACAGTGACAATTTTTAGGCAGCTTTTCCTTACATCAATTACTTCTTAGCAATTTCTATTCATTCTACTCTATGGGGATCAAATAGAACCTGTCTGATCTCTGTTCTCAATGACAGTCTTTAAAATACCATGACCTACTCACATTATCTCTTCTCTAGGCGAGACATCCATATGTCTCCAACCAAATCTCTTATGGCACAATATCAAGGTCCTCCACCAACCCGGCTGCCTTTTTCTGGATGCTCTCTAGCTTGTCGATACCCTCCCTATACTGTATTGCTCAGAACTAAGTTCGCTACACCAAATGTGGTCACTTAGTACCCCAGGTATGGAATGAATAGGACAGAGTACAGTGGCACTATCGACTCCTTGTTACTACAAGTTGTAACTCTCAGTGCAGCTCGTTAGCATATTAAGTTTTTGGCTGTCGTAACTTGCTATCTGATAACTAAGACATATGGAGAATTAACCCAAATACATAAGCTCAAGTGCCACTCCCCAATAAGAATAATGATTATTAAGAGCTAGCATCAATATAGTGTATCAATGTCTACAAAGCTCTTTACAAATATTATTTAATTTTATCCTCATAACAACCCAGGGAGGTAGATACTATTATTATCCTCCTTTTACAGATGAGGAAACTGAGGCAGATAGAGATTAAAGTGACTTGCCCAAAGTCACATAGTGAGTACCTGAGTTCAGATTTGAATTCAGGTCTTGCTGGCTCCGGGTTCAATTCTCTGTCCACGAATCCAAAATGTTTGAACAGATAGTTTTCAGAAAAGAAATGCAAATTAAAAGAACTCTGAAATTTTATTTCACACATAGCAAATTGGCAAAAATGACAAAAGACCAAAATAGTCAATGTTAAAGGGCCACTGTGGGATGCTAGGAATATCAATACATTATTAATTGGTAGAGATGTGCTTTTTTTCCAACCAATTTGGAAATGAATTTGGAGTAATGCAAATAAATTCCCATATATACCAAAATATTCATAGCAGCACTATTTAGAGTAGCAAGAAAACTGAAAACATAGTGATGCTCATTGATTGGGGAAATATCCAAACTGTCAAATATGAATGTAATAGACTGTTTTCATACTGTTGCAAATGGAATGATGCAGAAGTTAAATAACCAGAATCAGGACAATGACCACAATAACATAAATGAAAAGAAGGCTAAAGTGAAGGTGAATACAGTATAACTATAATGACCAACAGAGAAAATGGGCAAACCCTTCCCTCCTTTTGGTAGAGAAATAAGAGACTACAGGTATAAAATACTGCATATACTTTCAGACATAATCAATGTGTATGTTAGTTTTGCTTAACTATTTTTCTTTATTGGAAAGGAGGGCTAAGGGAAAGAGGGTTACATCCAGAAATCATATAAAGCCAAGCAGCATTAATGAAACATCTTTTAAAATATAAAATAAATGCAAAATAAAAAGAGGCCTATGTTAATCTTTTTTCCCCTTATTTTATGGCACAGAAACTTGAAACTGGTATTGATTCCTAGCCTTTAATTATTATGGTTCCCAATGTGTCTTTTACAGGTATGTCTACCCCATTAAAGTTTGTTGAATAACAAGCATGTGAGAGTTGTAATAGAGATGGGTATCTATGAAGCAAAGGTGAATGCTTGAAAATATTTACAGTATTTTTTTAAATGGCTAGGCAAGGAATCTAGGTCTCTAGAACAGGTCAAGCACATTAGTGGAGTGAAGGAGAAGAAATTATCTTTATATTAAAAAAAAACTTCCCAATAATTAGGGTAATCCAAAGGTAAAATGTACTTCAAGCAAAAGTTAAATAAGCTACTATCTGGTATGTTGTAGAGATGATGCTTATTCAGGTTTCCCCATGCCCTGCCTCTTATACTAGGTCCTGATGACTGTATTACTAAGCTTTATTCAGCTATTGGATGATCATTTGTGTTAAGACCAGTGTGGCCATGTCATCAAGTCACATCATTTTTCTGGAAGCTTTTACTCTTAATAGACAATGTAGTTCTGGACACTATTGAGGAAGCATTCTCTACTCTGATCCCTACTCCCAAATGCAAGGAATTTGGAGAAGTAGTTTATAAACAACATACACATGTGCATGCACACACACACACACGCGCACACACACACAAAGTATGTGCATCATTAAACCATATATGTGTGATTCTAGAATCAAGTTTCCTAGAAAACTCTGTTCATTTCTATTACCACCTCATTCATTCTATATTTCCATTAAGCCAACAATAAAGCATGGAGACAATCCAATGTGAGTTTAAGGAGTCACAAAAGATTCTTTTCGATCACTGATGTCCTTTAAAAACATTTGATTAAATACTATATTTACACATCAATAAATAAAGGAAATTTTCAGTTAGTTATGGAACTCTTAGAACTTAATGATCTCCTTCTATATATTCTTTCTTGAACTCCCCACGACTCCAATAAAACTGCTCTTCTGAGGATCATCAATGGTGGACTACTCATCAAGTTAGACTATTTTCTTTGTTTTTATAGTCTTTTCCCCTTTTGTTGTGGCATGTGACACTGTTGATCACACATTCCTTTCAAACCCATTCTGTGGTTCACAAACACATTTTTTCTCATCTCTTAGATTTTTCATAACTCTCACAGAATCTTTGAATTGGAAGGGACTCCCAAAAGGCAGCTAGTAACTCACCCAGCTTTTTCTTGAAAACTTCTGGTGAGAGTGAACCAACTACCACCTCAGGCAATATTACAGTACTGTAATTTTAATAGTTCCAATTGTTGGAAAAATTTTTTTCCTATTATCAAGCCTGAATCTACCTCTCTGAAGCTCCTAGCCTTTCCTAGTTATGCCCTCTGGGTCCAAGCAGAATCCTTCTTTCACAATCCTTGAAGATGCATGCCCTCCCTCTCTTGTCTGTTCCAGGCTGAACATTCCTCATTATTTCAACTGATCCTAATATGCTGTATTCAGTGTTCTCACCATCTTCTCTGAGCATGTACCAACTTGTGATTATCTTTTCCAAAATGTGGTGCCCAGAACTGAGCACCATATTACAGATTTGGTCTGACAAAAATGGGCAAGACTATCACCTCCCTCATCTTGATCGCTTGTAAGCCTGAAATCATACTAATTGTTTGCCTGCACAAGGCATGGGAGATTAATTTTTCTCTTTCTCTATTGGTTCCGTTTTGTTCTCCTATTTCCTGTGTATTTGTCTCAAGTCTGTATCAGTCACCTTTTGGTTTTATCTCTTTGAATGAATTCCTTCTGGTGTCTAGTTACTTTCCTGATTTTTACATTCCTATTTCTATCATTCTCCCAATTACCTAGATTTGAAAGTCTAGTCAGTTTTGACTTAACACTTTCTATACTCAGTTATTCACCAAATGAACTAGATAGCCTCTAAGGACCCCTTCCAATTCCAAATATATGTTCCTTTGATATTGTGAATGCTTTCTTCAAAATGTTACTTGATGTCTTTATTTTCCATTTTCAACATCTCTACCCCTAATTAAACCTTCACAGCCTTTTTATATGGTTGGATGCACACTGTGGATTTGCCACATACCCACTTTTTTTGCACCAATAAGCCCTAACATTTAACATATTGATGTCATCTTTTGGTTTCTAGCTGACACCATCTTCTGAATTAGTTTATCTCAAAAACCTAACTTGGACCAAAGGAAAGGATATAGGATTTATAGGATCACAGAATCTCCTGCTGGAAAGAACCTTAAAGATAATCTAAGCCAGTAGTATCAAACTCATATAGAAATGGATCCCTGAAGACTATATGTTGATGTAGAAAACCACAAATTAACATTACCTATATTTTGTTGTAGTTTTGTATGTATTGTATTTTGTTAAACATTTCCCAATTATATTTTAATCTGGTATTAGCTTAATTTGGGAGTTGTGTGTTTGACACATCAGATCTAGGTTAACCCCTACCAAAGGTCCAAAGAATTTTAATGATTTGCTCAGGGTTGTATAAGTACTAAGTCTGAGTTTCCAAATTTGAACCCAGGTTTGGTTTTTTCTCTAAAACCATTGTTCTTTCTACCCTATAGTGCCCATCTCTTTCCATTGCCCTGTTCCATGAAAACACCATACAACCCCTTCTCTATATGTTTTAAATTATTTTGTTACTAAGCATGAAAAAGAAGCATATAACAGGAGTAACAATTCTTTAAATGGGAAATTTGCCAAATTTGTGGAAGCCTTATCAATTAATCTTGATGGCTCTAGTGGGAACTAAATCTGTTTTTCCCTCTTCTCATGGAACTCAGTCTCTTCTTTAGATTCTTGTCTAATTGCATATATCCTACATATCCTATTATCTCTGTAATGGGTCTCCCTGTCTCTGTGTCTTTCACTATCAATCTGTCTCTATCTCTATCTCTGTCTCTGTCTCTGTCTCTGTCTCTGTCTCTCTCACTCACTCATGCTTCCTTAGGGGATGGGCATCTGCCCTATCTCCCAGCCAACTGCTATATATCCATGGTTACAGGTTACCTCTTTTTTATTTGCTCTTCACTGGTTTCAGGTAACTGAGAACTCAGTGATAGAATTGACAAACTTATGACCTTGTAAACTTCAAAAGGCCAGAAGACCCACCAGCAGGAGAAGTCAGTATCAAAGGCCACCAGAGATGGCATCAGTGGCCAATGACAAAAGAAGTGCCTCCAAACAAGTCACCCAAGGATGGCAGTGACTTCAAGGATAATGACTCCTCTAGTGACAGATAAAAACACTGACTAAAGACTCTAGAATTGGACATAACCTCAGAACTCAGCAACACTTTAGAGAAACCTCATTAGGTCTCCACAAAAGGGGGAAAAAAATCAGGCTCAAGAGTTAGAATGCACCCTTCTGCCCCGTGTGTTATCTGTATCATGACCAGTATATTTTAAATCTAAGCCTACCCTCTCCAGAGTCCTTGTTTGCTCAAGGGGCATCTGTGCCCCCAGTTTGGGGAAAATATTTTTGTAACTTCTGTTTTCATTATGCCTTCTCAGTAAATCCCTTTTTGCCCGGGGCAATGAGTTAAGTGAATTGCCCAGGGTCACACAACTAGTAAGCATCAAGTGTCTGAAGCCAAATTTGAACTCAGGTCCTCCTGAATCAAGGGCTGGTACTTTATCTACTGGACCACCTAGCTGCCCCAGTAAATCCCTTTTCTAAGGCTAATAGAGATGACTTCAGTTCATACCTTAGAGATACTGTTAACCCTGGGGCCCCTTCCTCTGATTGGATGACTCCTCCCAAAACCTCCATTTAAGGAGGGGGTACCCAGAAATCCTCCAGATTTCTCCACCATGCCCCAGTAACCTCTTCCTTCTAGAAGATCATCTTAGCTCTGGAATTCACATTTGGAGAGTATTCTTCCCCACCGGGGTCCCTCCCTCTGATTGGATGGCTCCTTCTAGAACCCCCATTTAAATAGGGAACCCAGGACAGTCATCACTTCATTTTCTATCAGGCTACACTTCTCCATCATACCCTGCTTCAGGTACCTCCCCCTTCTTTCCCGCCTCCCACTCCCTTTCAGCTTCTATTTATGTGTTGTCTTCTCCATTAGGATGTAAACTCCTTTAAGGCAAGGAATGTTTCTTTTTATTTGTATTTGTATCACTGCAGAGCCTGGCACATATTAAATGATTAAGAAATGCTTGTTGACTGTTTCAACTGATTCTGATTGGAATTGGGGTCTATAGTAGAGGGGTCTCAGGACAAAAATGTTAAAAACTCAGCCCTTCAGGGTTATCCCTAAAAGCCTTGAGTGGAGTAGTAGTCACCTGTCCTCTGGCTAGGGGGGGGAAGGTGGAACCCAACTAGCCTGAATGACTTGGAGTTGGGAAGAGTAAGCCCAAAGACAGTACTATACTTATTGAGATACTGATAAAAAAAATGTTGTATAAGAGGGGAGAATTTGACAGTTTTCTTACAATTTTAATTGGTTTTAATAAATCATTTGTCCACTGAAAAGTCAAGGTATCTTATTAATGAGGTTGGCTAATAAAGAGACAATTTCTTATATGTCAGTGATGCAGGACTCTGGAACTATGTATTTTCTGATTAAAAATATTTGGAGCTATATTCATTTCCATATCCCTAAGTTCACTATTACATCTGGGACCTGTGCTGACCATGCCTCTTTATGTTATCCTTTTACCATTGCCTCTTGCCTGCCACCTCCAATACCAGATTGGTCTGCTCATTGGATCCTCCCCATCAAACCCTAAAGCTCCATGGTCATTCTTGTCTGTCTCTGCTCATTTCATTCCCCCAGCCTAAAACATCCACTTCAATTCTCCAACACATAGATCTCTTACCTATCTCTTCCTTATGAAATATGTTGTGACCCACCCCCGCCCCACCCCAAACACCCATTGGTCTTCCTTTTCTTAGATAGCAGGCAACATTTATTACTTACACCACTCATCTAGATGTGTAATCAGATACTGTGGTCTATCCATGTCGCTCCTGACTCAATAAACCCCAGTGGCTCCCTCTCACCTCTAGAATCAAATAGAAAATTCTTTATTTGACATTTGAAGCCTTTCATAACTCGCCTCTTCCTCCACCCTTTCCAGTCTTTTTACATCTTACACTATCCCTTCTACTCTTCTATTCCCTTACACTGACTTGAACAAGATACTCCATCTCACAACTCCAGCCATTTTTACTGCCCCCCCCCCATACCTGGAATGGTCTTCTTCCTCATTTCTGCCTCCAGACTTCCCTGGCCTCCTTCAAATCCCAGCTAAAATCCCACCTTCTACAGGAGACTATTCCCAGCCCCTCAATTCCAGTGCCCTCCTTCTGTGGATTATTTCCACATTTACCTATATATAGTAGTCTGTTAGTAGTTGTTTGCATGCTGTTTTCTCCATTAGATTGTAAGTTCCTCGAGAACAAGGCTTGTCTTTTGCTCTTTGTTGTACTCCCAGCACTTAGCATGGCACCTGGCGCTTTGTAGGAGCTTCACAAATGTTGACTGACTGACCTACTCAACACAGCCCCCAATGAGTGTCCTTGGTTCCTGGCTTTTTCCTCCCCATCAATCCTCCACACAACTTCCATAATCCTCTTCCTCAAGCACAGGTCTGAGCATGTGGCTCCTCTGATCAAGGCTCCCTGTTGCCTCTAGGAAAACGCTTCAGCTTGGCACCTAAAACTTCACAATTTGGCTCCAGACTCATTTTACATCATATCCCTTCATGCGCCCTGACTTCCAACCAAACAAGTTCATCTGCTGGAACTCTCTGTGTATGTACCCTTCCCCCTGCCTCTACACCTTCCCAAAGATTGTCCCTGCTACTGGAAGACACCCCCTCCTCACCTCCATCTCTCAGACCTCTTAGCTTCCCTTAAGGCACAATGCAGATGCCACCCCCTAGGGGAAGCCTTTCCTGATCCCCCCCAGTCTTTAGTGGAGTTTCATTCCTCAAATTATCTTACCCTGATCTGTGTATATGTTGATTCCCCTTCCTTCTCCTCCCAATTCATATAAATTCCTTGAGAGCAGGGACTGTCTTTCATGTGTTTGTATTCCAAAGCACCTAGTACAATATATAATTTAATTATTTAGTAAATGTTTATTTGAACTACCTAATAAACTTCTTGAGGTCAGAGATCTGTCTTATACTTCTCTGAAACTCCCATGGCAGGTAGTACAATACTACTATATAGCAAGTGCTCGATATCTTCCCACACCCTATCCAGAGCAGCTAGCTGGCACAGTAGATAGATCACAGTGCTGGGGATCAGGAAAACCTAAATTTAAATCTGCCTTGGATGATTCCTATCTCTGTGACTTGGGCAAGTCACTTAACCTCTGCCTCAGTTTCCTCATCTATAAAATGGGGATAAGAACAACACCTACCTCCTAGGGCTGTTATAAGGATCAAATGAGATAAAACATGTAAAGCACTTAACACAGTGCTTGGCAAATAGTAGGTGCTTAATAAATTCTTGTTTCCTCCCGCCTTCCCACTTTGAGTGGAAAGCTATGTGGATGGTTCTCCATGGAAGATCATGTGTAGCCACTGCTTATGTCTTCTAATAGTTACCCTTTCTAAACATGTGGCTTGTACACTGGATATATGCTGCACTGAATATGATTTTATTGCTGATGGATGGGACTGGTGCTCTTGTATTGAAAATTGTATCTCCTAGATGAAACTAATAAAACTGCTAGATGGGGAGTTAATGACCTCTGTGGCAGATCCAGGTCCTGTCTTAGAGAGCATGCGATACTTTGATCTTGTTCAACTAGGTGGAACAGTAGATAGAGCTTTGAACTTGCAATCAAGATCTCCTGAATTCAAATCTACTAGCTGTGTGACCGTAGGCAAATCACAAACTCTGTTTGCCTCAGTTTCCTAATTTTAAAACAAGGATAATCATAGTACCTCCCTCCCAGGATTGTTGTGTTAACAAATAAGATAATACTTGTAAACCCCTTTGGAAAAACTTAAAGTGCTAGCTATATAAGCTATTCGCACCTTCAAAGAAAGAACTGACAGAGTCTGAAAGCAGATGAAAGCATTCTATTTTTCATTTTCTTTTTTTTCATGTTTTTCTTTTGGTCTGTGTTTTCTTTCACAACATGACTAATATGGAAATATGTTTTGCATGATTGCACATGTATACCCTATATCAAATTGCTTACCGTCTCAGGGAGAGGGGAAGGGATAGAGTGAAGGAGAAAATTTGGAACTCAAACTTTATAAAAATGAATGTTAAAAATTGTCTTTGCATGTAATGGGGAAAAGAATATATATACATATATATATTTTTTAAATGCTAGCTAATATTATTGTTATTCTGTGTGAAGATGTGACCCTAGTGGAAAGAAATTAAAGTCTACAACTTTTCTTGACTCTTTTCCTCCTGTGTTCCATAACCTTTATCTGCCTCTGATCCATCATCCTTTTCCAAGCTTTAGAGCTGGTGAAGCACATTTACTTGTCAGCACCATTACCATGCTTGGTCACTAGAAGAACATTCCTCCCTTTACCTATCCTAATTCAGGTGCAAAAAATCTTTTCCCCTTAGTTTAGCCAAGACAAAGTTTAGAATTTTTAGAAGGAATTTCTGCTAGGAAACTCAGGGAAAACAAAACAGATCCAAAACTTTAAAAGCAGACGAGTTTCCAGAGAATAGATTTCTTATCCAAATTTAACTAAAGTCTAGACACTGGTTGACTTGACTGGTGAAACTGAAAGGCACCATTCCTTGGTCCCATTTTCTATCCTTAACCCTGTCTGGGTTAGATGCTGGAGAAAGATTGTTAAACAAAGATACTCAGACTTCTAGGCTGAGGTCATTTGGGGTTGGTACTACTACCAGGTCTTAAGATTCTTACAGAATCTTAAATTCCTCTCATAATCTGTTTCCTAGGCTTCTCTCTGTATATAGACTACATAGGGAACTATTGCCATGGGACTAATATATCAATTCCACTCTACAGGCGTGCTGCCTCTCTTGGGTCTTTCTCTGACCCTTGGCACTGCAAACATTCTTCCCCTGAGCTTCAAGTCATCCTAAGGTGACCTTGAGAATGCCACCTTTGGCCCTCTCTTGGAGCTTTCCAAGGCTTTGGGACCTTGGACATTGTCTGACCCTATCTCTCTCTGAGTGAGTAAGTTTGCATGAAGTTACATTTACTGGAGAGTTGTTCAAGTGGTTCAAGTTATTCAAATTTAAGTGACTTTTAAACCTATCATGTCTCCTTAACTTTCCCACCTAGTACCTATCATAGGCTAGCATCTGAGTCTAGTTTCCCTCAGAGTCTTTCAGTCTAAGTGGTGGGTGCCTTTTTTCAGAGATGTTTTCTTTTTCTTTTCCTTTTAAAATTATTGCTTCAGGTGTCATAAATGGTCAGAATAAGACTTTTTGTTTCTGTTTTGAAGCCTGGACCATATCTTTGAGATATCCACTCTGTTTTCTTCCTTGTTAGAGGCCTTGGTTTCTCAACTCTTTGCAGAGCAGAGATGCTTGAAATACCCTGAATCCAGTGACTGATCCAGCCTTTCTTCACTTAATTTACTAGGGCTATCCTGGAGGCTAATCCCTCGGGTTCCTCCCTGGTCCAAGTAAGAGATCTTCTAAGATATTATCATTATAATTTCATAACACCAAAATACTGGAATATACAAAAACAATAACAAATGTAACTTTCACCAAATAAAGCAGAAGAATGTTCCTTCATGTCCTTTTCTTTGAATTCCTTTTAGCTATCAGTATCCACTGACAAAAATCCATTGTGAAGGAACAGAATTAATGACTTCTGTATGAGTCAAATATTGGGAGGAAGCATGAAGGATAAATGCTCAAAAGACACACATTACTAAAAGAACAATGCTTTCTTTGGAAGAGGTCTCCTCCCTTATTATCACTTCAGACACTCAGTGCCTGGCTATATTTACTGTCCAAAATTGTCTTCAGTAAGACTGACAGGAATAGGAAAAAGACCTGAGTTGTTGACATGATTTACCACTAACTAGTTGTGTGTAACTTTCAGAAGGGCAACTAGGTGGCATAGTAGATAGAGCGCTGACCCTGGAGTCAGGAGGACATAAGTTCAAACCTCACCTCAGACACTTACTAGCTATGTGGCTCTGGGCAAGTCACTTGACCTCAATTGCCTTAAAAACATCTGGAGCCATTTACAGATGTCCTGATATATACATATATATATATATATATATATATATATATATATACATATATATATATACATATATATACATATATATATACACATACATACATATATACACACACATAATATATATACACATAGAGACATAGACATATACATATAGACATATATATACACACATATGTATATGTGTGTATGTATGCATAAAAAATCTTGCCACTATTCCTGATGGCCCTGAAGGAGGGAGTGAGGTTACTGACCTTGCAAAAACCTTCCTCATTTAAATACAAGTGAGTGCAAGTCATTACATTGGGGATGTCATGGTCCTCTTCAAGAAGAAAGGACAGCGGCAGCTAGGTGGTGCAGTGCATAGAGCACCGGCCCTGGATTCAGAAGGACCTGAGCTCAAATCCAGCCTCAGACACTTAACAATTATTAGCTGTGCGACCCTAGGCGAGTCACTTAACCCCAATTACCTCACCAAAAAAAATAAAATAAAATGATTTGTTTAAAAAATGAAGAAGAAAGGACAAATAACAACTTTGGGAAATGAATAAGATATACTTACTACACATTAAGCACTAAGCTAAGTCCTGGAAATATACATAGAAAGAGGAAGGCAATCATTGTTCTCAAGCAATTCCCACATCAGTGTAGGGAAGATGAAAAGGTCTGGAATTCTTCAAGGTTCAGCAGCAGTAGAGCTGGCAAGGTACAGGGGGGCTGAGCCCATATACATGAGTGGGTAGGATAGCAATGCCTGAGTCTGTAAGATGCACAAATAGTGCAGATGGCCCAGAGGACTCTCCAATACGGTGACAGGTCAAATGCTACAGCCTGGCTGTCCTCTATCTTACCACAAGTGCTACTGTAGTCAGTGATTCTGGTTCATCCAAGTGAAATAAGTAACCTTTGCACAAAAAGTCACTGAATTCTAAGACTAATTTTCCTCATCATTAAAAAGGGGGTGACTATATCTGCTTTTTCTATTTCCCAGGTTGCTGTGAAAAATCAAACGAGCTAACACTTATGAAAGTATTTTACAAACTAGAAAGGAGTATACAAATACCTCATAGGATTTAGAGCTGAAAAGCATCTTAGAGATAAATTGATAAAATTCCCTCCTTTGATACATGAGGAAACTGAAGATCAAAAAGGTTAAGTGAATTCATTGCTCGAGGTCTCATAGGTAGTGACAAAGCTTCAAACATAAGTCTTCTGACTCCACATCCAAGGCTCTTTCTACTACCTCTGCCCTGACTCCCCTATGCATGTGTTATGTAAGGCAATCATGTCAACAGGACCTTACTTGTCTTCCAGAAAAAATGTGCTTTCTACTTCTATAGAGCTCTGATTTGTGTACTGCCCTGAATTCTCACTTGCTATTCTCTCCTCCAATTATGTCCATACTGGATTAGAGCTGAAGAAGGAGGGGAGAATGCTGAACTTCCATAGTACTCTATTTGTTGCTACAATGGGGAAAATATACACTTTGAAGTAAGCACAGCTAATTCCCTGCAGTGAGACAAACAGGGACATTTGATGAATGGTCACAGTCAGCTCTTGCCAATTCTGAGCTCTGCACTTAGAAGAAGTTCACTTTTTAAACCTGCTGGAGTTGAAAAGCCATTGCATAGCAGCATTACTTGCCCTATGTAATATGGTTCATGGGGAAGATGGATTTGTCCCCTTCTGTGTGGTATGGCTTGGAAAGACATTCTTAGGTTTGTCCATCTTTCTCATATACCTGGATGAATAATTGAGCAAACTCTGCAAGTAAACCTATCAGCTGAGTGCACGTTAGTGTTCCTTTTTTGTACTCAACAAATCCTTCAGAAACCTATCGGCAATGCTTTTATTAGCTTACAGAGATGGATGCTACTTGGCAAATTATGAAACAGTTGGTTATACTTTTTAATGGCCAATAAACCAACATCTGATTCTTTTTAAATGGAAAGTTTCTCCTCTTGAATACTTTCATTATTTTAGGATGTGAATTACAACCATTTGTTATTTCCATTAAATAACCCAACTTTTCTAGTTTCTTAGTTGAACAGCCCAGCAGACTTAATTACATTTAAAGCTGACTTTCGGTTGGGAAGCTGCACCCTGCCTGTGATGGAAGCTGAGAGTTTAGCTGGGTCTTGATATGCATTAGCTTGCTAATCAATCACTAGGCTGTCCTCATGTTGTAACTCAGGGTGGTTGGTTTTGTAACTCACGTGAAAAAGAACCGAGCTGGATCCATGCAACACCCAGTGGATTCTCAAATTGTTAATTTTTGGATTTGGTTCTTACTTTGGCAATGAGTGAACAAATAAACAAGCATGACTGAAATTAATTTATTGCATTCAAGAGACATCTGTAATTCTGTACTTACTTGCTGAGGAAAGAATTAAACGACTTCAGCTTCAACTATTTTGCTTTTTATTCCAGCTCAACAAACCTTGCCTTCCCAAATTACTCAGATCCTCTCTTCCAGCTGATAGGAAAACAAAGACATGCATAATTGAGCCTTTGTATTTATAAATTTTAATTCACATAAAAGACACAAGGATGACATTAAAGTGTCATGGAAGGACAAATTTAAAGACAAATTCAGGGCTAAGTCTTCCTGCTTCAGCTAGAACTAAGGAGTCTTTGCCAAAGTATTGCAGCACACACTGTCAGCTCACGAATTGTGCTCCGACCCCTGTAGTTCCAAAACACAATGGTTGGAGTGCCAATCAGCTCCGAACATCCTGACTCCTGGGAGTCCCAATACAACTCAGCATCATTTAACTTCATGTTGGTTTATCTTTCCTAGTTTAGTTTCCTTTAGTTTTCACAATAGGAAAGCATATTTGTGACGAGAGAAGGGCAAAAGATCTTGTCACCAAAATGGCTATTGTGCCTTCCAACTCATTGGCAAGGTCCTAATTTAGTGCTCTAGATCTGAGAGATGATTCAGATTCTCCTGGCTCAAGCAGACTAATCGAGGTCAAAAGTAACCCAAAAAGTCAATAAGGGTAGATGGCAGTCTTGGATCAATACTAAGATTGCCTGATTCTCCTGGTATACTGGAAAAACACTGGCCTGGAAAAAGAACTGAGCATCAAGAGACCTTAGGTCCCAGCCCTGGCACTTATCATACATGTAACCTTAGACAAGTCATTCAATCGAGTCTCTGTTTCCTAACCTGTAAATTAGAATAATGGAAGCTCTTTTACTTCTATTACAGAACTGTGGAAATCAAATAAGTGTTAAAGTGCTGCTGAGTATTATATGAATGCAAACTATAAAGAGCTAGGCAATTAAGTTATTTATATATATTTTATCAATTATATAAGTTACTATAATAATACTTAGAACTTCTTACTCTGTCTCAGAAGTGCTTAATGGCTGATTCAAGTCAGGCTCAGAAACCTCTTTGATCCTAAGAACCACCAGCTGCCCAGTGGTTTCATTGGGTAACATTGGCTGACCTGATACCTATTCCTTCAACATTTTCACTAGCTGGTCACCATGTCTAGAAGTTTGTACCTCCTTATCTTTGTCTCCTGAATTTCTTCAGGTTCCAGCTAAAACCCCACATTCTACAAGAATCTTTTTCCCAATTGGCCTTAATGTTAGCCTCCACTCTGTCAATTATCTCCAATGAATCCTGTACATCTCTTGTATGTACATGCATGTGTCTCCCCAACTAGACTATGAACTCCTTGAAGGCAGGGACTATCTCCACCCTCCACCCCCCCCACCCCCACCCCGCCTTTTTTGTAGCACTAGCACTTAGCACAGTGCATATCTTAATAAATACTTTAGATTAGAAATGGGGAGGGAAGGGAAAGGGAGAGGATGAAGAAAGGTACTGGAGTATAAAGGAGGAAAAGAAAGAAACATGATTAATGAAAGACTAATAAAAGAAAAAAAATACTAAACAAATGACTAAATGAACAATTACTTAAATAAAGAAACAAAGGATGAGAGGGTTGACAACCTTTTATAAAGCATAACACCACTTTGTTTGTTTATTTATTTATTTTGGGTGGCTTAATGAGGGTTAAGTGACTTGCCCAGGGTCACACAGCTAGTAAGTGTCAAGTGTCTGAGGCCAGATTTGAACTCAGGTCCTCCTGAATCCAGGGCCAGTGCTTTACCCACTGTGCCACCTAGCTGCCCCCATCACTTAATTTATTAGGCAAGGACTGTGTAAGGCAGTGGGATTTTTTTTTTTAGTTGGAACTCGTGATCTCATTGTTATATGTAACTCCCTGTACAGAACCTCCCTCTAATGAATCAAAAAGATAACCTGTCTGTAACTTCTAGCCTTAGGGATTTTCCTAGGGCATGTAGAAATTAAGGGACTTTGTTCACTTGCCCATGGTCATCCAACTAATATGTGTCAGAGGGAAAACCAATTTCCTGATTCTACGACCAGTTTTCTAGCCACTGTGATCTGTTGCATCTTTTCACTAGGGATACACAGACAAAAGTAAAACTTTTACAGACTTCAGGAAACTTACATTTTAATGGAATGTGAGCTAATTACTGCTCATTGGTACTGGTGTCATACAGGTTGTGTATTCCAAATGTAATGTTTCCATGGTGAAAGTTAGCAAACAAATATGAGTATACTTCTGATTCCTTCTCTATGCAGATAGCCAGAAACTCGTGTGAAAAAAAAATACTGACAAGTTGGGAATTCTGTCTATTTTTTTCTTTCCACCTCAAATTCCTCTGCTACATCATGTTGTTGTGAGAGTTTAGGAGGTTGCATTAAAGGTTAGGCTTTTTGTTTGGTTTTGGTTTTGGTGAGGCAATTGGGTTAAGTGACTTGCCCAGGGTCACACAGCTAGTAAGTGTCAAGTGTCTGAGACCAGATTTGAACTCAGGTCCTCCTGAATCCAAGGCCAGTGCTCTATCCACTGTACCACCTAGCTGCCCCAAACGTTAGGCTCTTTGGCACTTGTTTCATCCTTTTGCACATTGTACAGGTGACATCTTCCTGGTGGGCAGGAGCAATTTGTGATTTAGCAATAAGTGATTTTGTTATGTAATTCTCTTACTATTAGTGACTTGTAACAATTTTTATATGGTTCTTAATAGCTTTCAATTCTTCTGAGAATTGTTTGTTTATATACATTGACCATTTATCTATTGAGGAGTAGCTCTCTTGGTCATATTTATTTATGTTAATTTCCTACATAGTTTGGATATCAGACTCTAAGCAGAGATATTTCAGACAAAGATTTTATTTCCCCCAATTAACAGTTTCCTCTCTTACCTTAACTCCATTGATTTTGTTCATACAAAAATGTTTTGATTACAAAATTATCTACTTTATATTTTGTGATCTCCTTTATTCTTTAGCTATTAAATCTTCCCTTGGCCATAGCTATAGCCATCTATTTTCCTCATACTGAAAAAAAAAAAACACCCACCAACCTGATATGATATTTTGTATTTAAGTCAAATGCCCATTTGGAACTTGTGGTGTATGATCCAATCCCATTTTTTTTGCAAAACTTCTTTCCAGTGTTCCTATCAATTGTTGTCAGATAGAGAATTCTTCCCCAAGTAGTTTATGGTTTGGGGTATATTAAACACCTTCTTCTTATTGGTTTCTATTATTTCTGATTATTCCTGCCATCTAGATTGTTCCACTGAACTAGATTCTTTTCTTTTTCCCAGTATCAAATATTTTTGATGATTACTGCTTCATCTTATAATTTGTCTATTGGTGTAATTGTGAACTGATTCAACCATTACGGAGAGCAATTTGGAATTATGCCCAAAGAGTTATTAAACTACCTGTACCCTTTGACCCAGCAATATCACAATTAGTTCTATTTCCAAAGATGATTAGGGTAAAAGGAAAAGAAACTATATGTTCTAAAATATTTATAGCAGCTCTCTTTGTGGTGGCAAAGAACTTGAAATTATGGGAATGCCTGTCAATTGGGAAATGGCTTTGAGATTTTAGACCATTTATTCATCTACATAAATTTAATTATTTTGTTTAGCTCTATAAAGTACACTGTGCCTGTTGGGTATAGCACTACTTCAGTAAGTGAATTTAGGTAGTACCATAACTTTTATTATTTTGTAGCAGCCTAAGTATAAGCAATGAATATCCCTCCAATTAAATTATTTACTTTATTACCTTCATTACATAACATTCTTTATTTTTAAAAGCGTGCTTCATAATTTGTACTTATAAATTTTGAGTGTTTCTTAGAAGATTGACTTCCAAATGTTTTATGCTATGATCATGGTGGTTTTTAAAATAATCTCATTTGATGTTGCAGTTAGGCCAGGGCAGGTAGGTGGCATAGTGGATAAAGTACCAGCCCTGGATTCAGGAGGACCTGAGTTCAAATTTGGCCTCAGACACTTGACACATACTAGCTGTGTGACCCTGGGCAAATCACTTAACCCTCATTGGCCCAGCAATAAATAAATAGATAGATAGATAAATGAATGAATGAAATAAAAAATAAAGTGATAGGACTCCAATATGGAGTCACTTAGGCTAAGTGGTCCTAATGACTATAAACATATAAACAATGACATATAGCCTGTACTTTTCCACTATTCTGACTCATTTTGATCCTATGTCAAACATGTAAATGAGCAGAGTTCCTGACTAAATGAGGCTCCTGGCTGACTACAGCAGCTATACACCAATTCCTATTTCTAGGATCCCCAATTATAGATTCAGACTCTTACCTAATTTCTGGTTCCAATTAGAAACTCCTCTACCCAAATCTGTTATCGATAAGAGACACAGAAAATTTCCCTACTACCTCTGGATCTGATTATGAATGCCCCCCTCCCATATCTGGCATAGGTTACCTATCCTCAACCAATCCTATCTTTAAGGTCTAAAACTTCCCTGGTCTGACTCTACTTTGTATGAACTCCCACTGAGATTTTGCCATTGTACATGTCTCCCTTACATGAATGACTCTGGCCCCATGTGGCCAAATGTCTATGTTTATATACATGTATGTGTGTGAAATATGTGTATGTGTATATATGTGGGTGTGTTGCTATATGTGTGTATGTATAGACATGTATGTGCACATGTATACATGTATGTTATATATCTATATATACAAGTATATATGTGAGTATATGATTTTGTCTTTGCTTGTTTGCTATGCTAAAAAGTAATAAAGTTCATACTTGTATTAGACTCCTGTGATGAAATAATAAGATTTAGCAGATACTCAAACACCCACCTGGAGATTAATCTAGACTGATTGAATCAAGTGAGAGTGATTAACTGCTGATTAGCCTACTTCAAGTTAACTGGATTGTAATCACACCTTGAGAATACCTTCAGAACCAATGGATTTGTATGACACCAACCAATCAGATTGAAGCAGTGTGTAAGGACCACCGACTCTGTTCTAGACCTATAAAAAGCTTCCACAATCAGTTTGCTGGAGAGAGTTCGTGATTGAAGCAGGCTTGTGGAAGAGGACTTGAGGAAGAACCAGACCAGGCTGGAACTCTAGGCTAAATAGGCTTTTTTCTTAACTTTCTGAACTCCAAGGGAATATCTGTATGCTTTAATAAATGTTTAATGCCCAAGGACTGGTGCTAAAGCTTCTAATTTAAGGTGACCACAATTTAGATTTTAAACATCACACTCCTGAGTACCAACTTTCTGTAAATTCTTGAACCAGTCTTTGCTCTATCCTGAACTGTGAGGCCAAATGGAGAACATGCATTTTCTCCTTAATTTAAATGAAATTTCCCTTTCCATTACTTCCTCCTGCATTTTGTTATTGCTATTTGGAAATGGTGATAATTTTTTAAAAAAAATTTATTGTGTATTTTGCTATTTTATTGATGCTATTATCTCAAGTTTCTTTAAATGATTTTCTAAGGAAACCACATATTGTCATCAAACAAGGACAATTTTGATCTCCCTCTTTACTAATATTTTTGGGTTTGGTTGGGGGCGGGGAGTTCTTTTTATCCCCAGCATTTAGCAAAGTGGCTGGCACATAATAAGAATTTAATAAATTGTTGTTGACTTTAATTTCTTTCTCTGTTGCAATTGCAAACATATTTAGACCTATGTCAAATAATAATGAGAGACAGCATCTTTGCATTGTCCCAGTATTCATCAGGAAAACTTCTAGTGTTTCCTCCTAGGTTTTAAATATTTTTTTAAAAACCTTCCTGAAACATCAATAACAATGACTGTATCTTGATATTTAGTATTAATGTTAGTGCCAATTTGTCATTGACCACAAGAAGCATGTAAATTTAAAGTAATGCCAGTTGGTGTAGTTGGTGTCTAATGCCTGGAATCCCAGCTACCAACGAGGTTGGGCTGAAGGATCTCTTGAGCTTAGGAGTCCAGAGCTGGGGGTTGGGGAAAGGGTAAGCCAATCAAATGTTGGCCCTGAGTTTGGCATTAATATGGTAAAGATAGGGGAGTGGGGGGAAGGATGGAGGAGAACCAGATTGCCTAAGGAAGGGTAAACCAGCCTACATCAGAATTGTAATGGATAAAAACTCCTATACCAACTAGAGTAGGATTGTGAGGAAATGGGTGATTGTCTCCTCTCAATGAGGATATAACAGTCAATTATACTCCTCCTGACCAGTTTTGGGCAAGGGTCTCAGATCCCCTCCTCCCCCACTGGCAAAAAAATCACATGGTTGGAGGAGCCCTGAGCTATGTCCATATAAGGGAGGATTGAAGAAATGCCCCTGTATCACCTCCCCCATTGGCTAAGAACCCAAAGAATAATTATGGAAATTAGGGTTAGGAATACTGCATTCTGGTTAGCTAGTTTTTGCAAGTAGGTTGTAACCCTTGAGTAATCAGACCAGTGATGAAAAAGGGGAGGGTCCATTCACATTAGGGACTAGGGTTTAAAACAAGGGCTGTGAGCTCCCATTCTTTGCACCCACCAGCTACACACTGGGTTGCCCATTCTCTCGAGAATGACAATAAATGAGCCTTTGACACATAACCCCACTGAGATCCAGAGAATTATTGAGCAGGAGTTGTTTTCCTCACAGGATTCATCCTCAACTAACACTAATCCTTCCAGCTTGAGCTAGAGAGGGAGATTCAATCTTTAAAAAAAAAAAAAAAAAGGCCCCAGGGGCAGCAGTCAGAAGATGTGGCTTATTTCCATTTCCAATGATACCTTGGTGAGTGCTGTCAGTCGCTTTTAGTTTCTGTTCTTTGTTTTTAAAGTAGAAAGCTATTTGCAAGCAATTGATGTGACCAAATAAAAGGCACAATGGTATTTTAAAATAATCACTTTTGTAATGTTAATGAATTTTGTACATGTATACTCATATTGTTTAGTAGTTAGGGAGCTTGCCTGCAAGCCAAGGAGGTCCTGGGCTCAAGACCTGCCTCTTACATACTGTCTATGTGGCCCTGGAAGAGTCATTTAACCTCTCATTGCTCTAGACAACTCTCTAAGACTATAGGTTGCAGAGGTGTCAGCCTGCATTGGTAGAGGGGCTTTCTTCACACAGGAACTCCCCAAGTCCAGTCCCTAATGTTATCTATGTATAAATGTATTTATAGTATCTGTTAAATGGTTAGTGTGGGAAATGTGGGCCCCCCCTCAAAAGTTGAAAACGCTAATATCCACAAATGGGGGCGGGCTCCTCCCAGTCTAAAAAGGGGCTGCCTCCCCCAACCTTCCCCAGAGAACTGAATCACATGATGAGGAAGATCCAAGGCTGGTCACATGGGGGAGGAGTTTAGAGAGCTGTCTCTGTGTCACCTCCCGCCATTGGCTATACTACGTTCTTATTGGTTAGTTTGGGGTGCCAATGTCTTGGCAGGCAAATTGTAACTGGGGAAGAAGGGAGGGGGGGCTGTGTTAAAGGAAAAAGGGGCTCAGGGGCCCCCATTTCACCGCCATTCCATTAGGGAATGGGCCCATTCTCTCAAGAATGTAAATAAAGAACTTTCTTTGATACTTCTATACTGAGTCCCAGAAATTTTTAAATGGGGTTCCTCACAGTTAGGTACACAGTAGTGGATCATAGACTTATTGCTGGAAAAGAGCTTAGAGGCCATCCTTTCTAAAACCCTTCTTTTACAGAGGAAACCAAGGAACACAGAGACTTAGTGGTACCCAAGGTCACACAGGTAGCCTGTGGGAGAGTGAATGGCAGATTCAGGGAGTCCAATTCAAAGTCCAGTATTCTTTCTGATGGAGGAGGCTAAAAGGGTTAACAGATAACCTATCAATAGTACCTGCTAACCTGAAAATTAATGCAACAATCAATATAGGAGAAAATAAGGTCTTTAATTGGGGCAGAGGAACTATAGCTCCAGGTATCACAAAGCAAGATGCTATGAATACCCAAAGATGGGGACCAGGAAAGGGTTTTTATGGTATAACAGAACAAAAGGGAACGAAAAGACTACTCAGGAGTCACATACAGAAACTACTTAACTACTTAATGAAAATGAACCTTTAACAAAAGAAACTATAGGACAGCTCCTGAGTTAAGTATAGACACTACTTAATTCCAAATAGAAACCACTTAATGTAGGTGGACCCTTTTACATAATAACAAAAAGTCCAGGGAGTAATGTGAGGAATTGTTGAGAGGGGATAGTTTGATTAGGGGGCATGGGGGAGGTCCATAAATCCATCAAGGATCTGGAATTGACAAAGATCTATCAGCCCCAGGCAATTCACCTGCTTGGGTAGGGGGACTGGATGGGGATCAGTCAGTTCTCAGTAAAGTTGTAGTTATCATACCTAAAAGGGTTTACAGAGAAACTTGGGTTTTTGTTCTAATAGTACTATAACCAAGAGGGTTCAAGTCCCTATCAACTAGCACCATCAACAGAGACAGTAACTAGGGACTATTAACCATTAATAGCCATTACTATTCCTAGATGACAGGACACCTAGAAACCAGATCTTAAGTAAAGAGATACCAAAAACACAGAGACCCTCTGGGTCTGACATGTTTAAACATGTCTTAAGGAACATTTTCAGAAAAGACCAAATATGTCCTTAGGTTCACGTTATGACTTGCAAACTCCAAAAACACACCTCCAAGGAAAATGTTACCCTCCTGGCAGGTTGTCTTAGGACCCCAGGAAGTCCAAATTAGGATAAGACCTCTCATGAACCTCCCACATGGAAGAGATTAAGATAATGGGGAGATAATTTAATTTTCTCACTATAAATAAAACCATTTTCATCTCCCTGTTTGAGACACCTCCATGGTAGTCTCCCTGTGGTGACAATATTTCAATAGGGGCAGCTAGGTGGCACAGTGGCTAAAGCACCGGCTCTGGATTCAGGAGGACCTGAGTTCAAATCCAGCATCAGACACTTGACACTTATTAGCTATGTGACCCTGGGCAAGTCACTTAACCCTCATTGCTTGGCAAAAAAAAAAAAAAAAAAAAGGACCGTATTTCAATGAAACTTGGGAAACTATGTCACTGAGTCTTGTAATTCTTTGGGATGCCTCATGATCAATCTGATCAATTAAAACTACCTCCCACATCACTTTCCACCAGAGGAGACTGATTCAAAGAAGCCATAAATATTGATTGTTAACCATAGTACTTACTTCACAAAATTGTTGTAAGGCTTAGAAAAAGGTAACCTATTTAAAGTTCTTTGCAGACATCAAAGTACTATATGCATGTTGCAAAAAAAAGGCATCTAGACTAAGAACCAACTTTAGAGTCAGGAAGACAGACATGGCCCACCTTGGGCCAGTCATTTAAACTCTTTGTGTCCCAGACAACTCTCTAGTGTTATAGGTTACAACTGAAATTGGTGGAAGTGTTGGAAGGACTTGTGACCCGGATCAGGGGGCAAGCTCACCCAAAGAATTGGAAACTGATTATGAATTTTGAAAAATAAAAAGAGATTTATTAAGAGAGGGGAATATATGGCCAGGGGACAGAATCACTATGGAGACTGTCCCAATTGAGTAAGAAAAGACCTGGTCTTCTGTATGTTTACAAAACAAAGAAAGGGGAGGGAATTAGGAGGGGATTGAGGGGATTTTTTAATAATGGGGCATCAGTAAGATATGCAGCACCCATCCATATCTTGCATATCATCTTGCAGACCTTGGTATTGCTTATCAGTATAGCCAGATCAAGTTCAGCAACATCCATGCCTGAGGTGGGAGGCACAGCTGCTTTTCCCTTGGGAAAGTTTAAGGAATCCTTGGGGGTTGGGGTCCCTCATCCTACAATAGAAGGAGTTTCCATAGCAGTAGTGTCTATATTCCTCTTAAAATTGCTCTTGTTATCTCATTTTTATTTGTTTCCATAGAATTCAGATAGAAAAGGAAAGTTGTTATCCCGTCGTCCTATAGACTGCTGAATAGGTGGATAAAAATCAATCTGCTAGCATTCATTATGTATCTACTATGTGCTAGGCAATGGGGATAACAAGACAAAAATGGAAAGTCCCTACCTTCAAAGAGCTTACATTCCATCAGCAGAAAAAATAGGCCAATGTATTTGAATACGCAAAACAGATGTAAAATAGATAATTTTATAGGGGAGGGTATATAACAGCTGTAGGACCAGGGAAGTCTTTCTCTAGAAGATGACACCTGAGATGAGTCTTGAAGGAATCCAGGGATTCAGAGAGGCAGGGGTGTGTGTACATGCATTTCAGGAATGGGAAACAGACTGTGCAAAGTTATGGAGATCAGAAATGGAGTACCTTCTATGAACCATATTGTTTGTTTTTACCAGCTCTGTGATTTCATTTGTATGAGAAACGCCAGCTGAGGAACTCCTTCTACCAGTGCAGATCAATACCTTCTCTTCAGCTCATAGCCTTACAGTATTGCCTAGGGGTACAAAGAGGCTAAATCATTTATTTGCCCAAGGTCACACTTGACAGTATGTGTAGGAGGAAGGGCTTGAACCCAGGTCTTCCAACTTTCAGGCCAGTTCTCTCCACCAAGGGGGAAATGACTAATTTTGTAATTGAATAAAAACACTGGGGGTGTAAATTCACATGGTTAATACTATTATTTAGCTCATTCTCATCTTTTTCAATGGAATTCACACAGAAATGGTCCTGGAACAAGTCATTTCCCTGATATTATTCTCTTTAATGTTCTGTGGACTATTATGAAGATAAATTAACTGCTTTTTGTCATTGGATTAAAGCTTTGGTATTTCAGTTTATCTTCAGTAGGCTCACTAAAAGCATCATCAGAATAATTCCAGCAGGTAAGATGATGGGGTTTATATTTCATTCCAGTCCCTTCTCACATGATTCTGCTGGACCTCTACATTTTGAGGGTTTTTTTTCTTTTTATAAAGGTAGGAGATTATGAGCATAATATCTGTGAAAAATATCCTTAAAAGTTTATGGATTTGGGGCAGCTAGGTGGCGCACTGGATAGAGCACTGGCCCTGGATTCAGGAGGACCCGAGTTCAAAGCTGGCCTCAGACACTTGACACTTACTAGCTGTGTGACCCTGGGAAAGTCACTTAACCCCCATTGCCTCTCAAAAAAAAAAAAAAGTTTATGGATTGAAGTGAGCAAAGTGGGACTTCCAGGGCAGAGCAAAGATGGCAGAAGAAAGGCAGTGAGCTCCCAAACTCATGACACAATTGCTCCAAAAACATCCAAAAAAGGCCATAGGACAATGCCTGGAGCAGTAAAACCCACAAAAGAATGTGCTGAAATCATCTTCCAACCAAGGACAGCTTGGAAGGTTGAAAGGAGGGAGTTGCTGTGCTGATACAGGAGTGGAGTCCAACCCCACAGTCACACTGACACAGATCCAGTCCCAGGAAGGACTCACCAGAAAAGGAGACCTCCAGAGCCTCTGAATCAGCTGCAGTGCCAGTTTCATTTGGAACTAAGCTCACAGTCTGGTAAGAAGGCTGAGCCCTTGGCAGTGGGGAGACTACAGGGGTCTATGCTGGTGCTGAGACAGAACTTGGGTTTTTCACCCCTGCTATGAATCAGGAGGTAGGCTTGAGTAGCAGTGGCCCAGGTGGGGGAGGGGCACAGGCTCATCAGAGCTGAAAACCACAACACACAAAGATGGTTGATTAGCAAGTTGGTCTGGGGTCATCTACAGACCAGGGAACAGGCCAGGTGAGTGAAGAACCTGATCCTCCTCAAATCATACCACCTGGGACCTTCTGAAGCTTGGGATACTGCAGCCTGGAAACAGTGCCCCACTTTAAGGAGCTAAAAGTCAAGTAAAAGAAAGGCAAGATGAGAAGACAGAGAAAAGTGAGGACCATAGAAAGTTTCTTCAGTAACAAGGAAGACCGAGGGGCACCCTCAGAGGAAGATGTCAACATCAGGGCCTCTATATCTAAAGCTTCCAAGAAAAATATGAATTGGTCTAAGGCCATAGAGGAATTCAAAAATGACTTTGAAGATAAACTTAGAGAGGTATAGGAAAAAAATGGAAAGAGAAATGAGGTTGATGCAGGAAAGACATGAGAAAAAAGTCAATAGCTTGAAAAGCCAAATTGGCTCTGATGAAGATAATTGCCTAAGAATTAGGATTGAACAAATGGAAGCTAGTGACTTTATGAGAAACCAAGACACAATAAAGCAAATCCAAATGAATTTTTTAAATAGAGGGCAATGTGAAATATCTTCTGGAAAAAACTGCTGACCTGGAAAATAGGTCCAGGAGAGATCATTTGAAAATTATTGGTCTACCTGAAAACCATGACCAAGGAAAGAGCTTAGACATTATCTTCCAAGAAATTGTCAGGGTAAATTGCTCTGATATTCTAGATGCAGAAGGTAAAATAGAAATTGAAAGAATCCACCAATCACTTCCTGAAAGAGATCCCAAAAGGAAAACTCCAGGAATAATATAGCCAAATTCTAGAGCTCTCAGGTCAAGGAGAAAATATTGCAAGTTTTCAAAAAGAAAGAATTCAAGTACTGTGGAGCCCCAGTCAGGACAGAACAAGATCTAGAAACTTCTACATTAAAGGACTGGAGGGCATGGATTATGATATTCCAGAGGGCAAAGGAATTGGGATTACAACCAAGAATCACGTATCCAGGAAAACTGATCATAATCTTTCAGAGGAAAAAAAGGGACTTCAATGAAAAAGAGGACCTTCAGGTATTCATGATGAAAAGACCTGAACTGAATGGAAAATTTGACTTTCAAATAAAAGACCCTAGAGAACCATAAAAAATTGGAGCTTGGGGACATGCCTGGGGTCACGCAGTGGGTGTCTTCTGTCTGAGGCCAGATTTTGGCTGGGATCCCCCTGGGTCCAGGGTGGATGCTTTGTCCACTGTGCCACCTACCTGGCCCATGATGATATCTTTAGGGTTAAATTGAGGGGTGAGGGGAATGCATTGGGGGAGGGGGAAGGGCAGAGGTAGCATGGGGTAAAATCCCACATGAAAGAAACAGGAAAGGAAAGGGCTTATAGAGTAGGGGAAGAGATGAGGGAAGAGCAGGCTAGTAAATGAATTTTACACTCATCAGAAAAGGTTCAAAGACCTTAAACTCATCAGAGTAGCCTCAAGGAGGGATTAACACCCACACCCAATTGGGTGGAATAATCTATTTAATCTGGGCAGCAAATGAGCCTAACACTCATCAGAATTGGCTCAAAGACCTTCAAACTCATCAGAATTGGCTCAAGGAGGAAATAACATACACACTCAATTGGGTAGACTAATCTATCTAACCCTGCAGGAAAATAGGAAGGGAAAGGGATAAAGAGAGAGGGGCAAAAGAAAGGAGGGCAGATTGGGGGAGAGGACAGATAGAAACAAATCCCTTTTGAAGAGGGATAGGGTGAAAGAAGATAGATAATAGAGTAAATATCATGGGGAAGGGCATAGGATGGAGGGAAACAGTTAATAATAGTAATGGTGAAAAAGAGAAAAGGAGGGAAAATTGTACAAAAAATATTTATAGCAACCCTTTTGTAACGATTGGAATAATGCCACCTGCTGGATACTTACTGTAGAAGAGTTCTGCCCATGAAAGGAAGGTCTTTGAGGGCAAGACCAGGAGTCAGGAAGTGACACGGGCTAGTGGGAGGAGGAAGGAAGAGACTGGCGCTCAGTCTCGGGCTCTTTCCTTTGGACTCTGGTGGAGAGCGGAGCTAGAAATGTGCTCTCCCTTTAATAGATAGGAATCTAGGCCTTTCTCTCTCTTTACCAAATTCTTATTCTCCTTAATAAATGCTTAAAAGTCTAACTCTTGCTAAAGCTTATAATTTATTGGCGACCACTCATTAGATATTTTAGACAGTTTAGCTAGAATTTTAGCCTTAACAGATGGCTGACCACGAAGAGGAAAGCTAAACCTCAGTCTTCTTCTGATCTTCTGGTTGGGTAAGAAATTTCCCCTCCCTCTCCCTTTAACTGCTAAGTACTGGTGTACTGGCTGTGTTTTCCTTTGAATTTTTTCGAATGGACCTTTTAAACTCCCTAATTATCCTATTTTTGATTTTAGTCTGTTTAACCAGACAAATGGGAGATAAGGTCATATTAATGCTTTGTTTTTGTGGATTTTCTATTTTTCTTTTTATTTTTGTTAAAAGAGCCAGCAACTTACTCACACAAGGAAATATCTCTCCCTCTCCCAACCATGCTTTTTCAGAGAAACCTGAAGAGATTCCTGCAGCTTTTCCCAGTTCTAACACTAATTGTTGCTTTAATTTTGCATGCCTGGAGGCAATGACCCACCCTCTAGAAGCTTTTAATCCCCTAGCACCTGGAGGCAAAGTGGGGGAAGAGGAATCCAGGCCTGAGTTCAAAATCAAGTCTGATTCAAATTGTGCTGGTCCCTCCCCTCCTCTCCAGACCCCACCCTCTACTCCTCCCATGGCCAAGCCCATTGCTTCCCCTGCCTGGGAAGTCCAGAGAACTGATGCGCATGCTCAACTTTCTCTAACTACATTTGCAGCTTCAGGCTCAGCCCTTCCCCAGCCTGGCTGTGCTTCTGAGACAACCTTAAAAAGCCCTTTAAATTCCAGATATGCTCGTTTTGTTCATAATTTTGCTAACCTGCTTTTGTCTTTAATTAGTAATCTTATAAAGCATTTGTATGGTGAAAAGACTGACAGACAATATAGAGGGGTTAAAGAAGAAAAACTTAAGCCGAATAAGAATGACAATCATCAACATAGTTCAAGACTCTGATTCTTTTGCCATGGAAGGGTATATATTTTACAGAAATGTAGAAGTAAGCAGCAAGGTATTGATATGAGTATTGGGGATTTTAGATACCGGAATCAAAAGTGTTCTGAATTCACTCAGAGTAATAGTATCAGTTCAGAGGTTACATAGGATTTCTATGCTATTACATATACATTTTGAAATTAATGGTATGGGTTTATTTTCATAGAGATTTTCATGCTTTTGAGATTGTGTCATACTTAGTTTTTAAAACAAGGAGAATATTTGTAAAAGCTTTTTATAGTCATGTGATCAAGTTTATATTTTATAGTACTCTTATTAATATTAAGTTCATGCTCATTTAGATTTCCTTAGTTTGAATTTCACTGTCTTTTATTGTTCCACGTGTATTTTCTTCTATTCATTCATCTATCTAATTTTGAAACATGGTTTTGATTTCATAATACAATGTTAATTCTAGGAGTATTGTGCTCCCATATTCTGAGTTGTTTGTTTTTGTTATTTTTTCTCAACTGATTATTTGATCAAACTCTTTAAAGCATTTCCCTGGCAAATTGTTTGCCATGGCAAGTGTAAATTGATTCTAGAAGTATTATTTTTGATAAGCATATTCCAAAAAAAAAAAAAAGAGGGGAACATTTGTAAAAGTTTTCTTTGAGATTGTGTTGTGCTTTAACTTTTATTTAAATATGTTCAGATTTTTAAAAAAAGTAATTGTATACTAAGTTAAAAAAAAGGGGGTATTATTTGAAATTGTTGCATAATTATATATTGTGTTCTGAGTCAAGATGTATTCACATTTTTTGCAATCATTTATTATCCTCAATTTTTAAATCCATATGAGACTTGGATTATGGGAACTTATCATTTAAGACATTAATTGCCTTTATTCTGAGTTATCAGATGCCAGTTGGCCAAGATGCCATCCAATCACAAGAGGAATACATGCAAGAGCAGACACTAAACTGTCACATGAGGGGAGACATGCATGAAGTCAAGGTATGGCCGAGGGAACGGCTTTTGACAAATGTTGAGGTTGGATTCTCTTGGTTTAATATTTTATTTTATTTTTCCCCACAATATTGTACAGATGGCTGGAAGTATTCATCCCACCCATCTCACTTCTACACCTGGCTTCCATGCTCCCTCCTATATGCCTGATGCCATGGACATCTCAGTCCCATGCATCTGATTAAGTCTGACTCAGTTTCTTCCAATATGTTCGGTGGCATGGACATATATTCCATCCACCTATTTTAAGCCTGGCATACTGTATGGGCAGTACATATTGCTCAAGTGTGGGAATGCTCATATCCCATCATTTCTCTGTTCTTTTATGGTAACCCCCATAATTATCTCAGGTGTCATGATAAATACAGTGTTGAATTTGGCCTTGACACCTGTTACCAATTATATTAGATTTTTTAATTTCTCATAATGGCATGAGGATAATTAGGCAGATGATGCAAAAAGTGATGAAACAAAGATAAAAATTATTTTTTAAAAATTAATATCGCAGCAACTGTCTTCTCAATTACTCTCCATAAGGGGGACTATAATAATAATATAATTTTAAAGAATGGTTCAATTTTTGTTTTATTATATGTTTCATGTGTAACAACTAAGATTCTGAATTCCCTTAGACATGTTTTTGAGAACTTTCATTGTTTGATTTGATTATTGACAAAGCTATTTTAAAGTTGTGTTAAGCTCAATTTTGTAGGAAATTTTCCTGGCTGATTACCAGCATCCACACATCAACCCCTGAAAAGACTTCCATTCCATGACCACCTAGAGGACATCTGAGAAAAGACTTTCAGAGACTTTAAATGAACAGTTTTGATTTGTTGTTTTTGTTGTTTTTTTTCTCTTTCTGTTATAATATACACCATCTGTAACATGTATTCTCTGCAGAGGCCCTCCCTTTGCAAGACCAATGTCAAAGCGTCGGTTCATGAGGACAAAAAAAAAAAATCGCCCCTCTGGACAAAACTTTCCTCTCTTCCTTTCTATATTGTTGTTCACATATTATTAGTTAGCAATAGTTATTATATTGTTTTTACTGTTCCGTCAAGGAAACATTTTGTTTCTTGAGGAACAACAGGGGGGACTGTAACGATTGGAATAACGCCACCTGCTGGATACTTACTGTAGAAGAGTTCTGCCCATGAAAGGAAGGTCTTTGAGGGCAAGACCAGGAGTCAAGAAGTGACGCGGGCTAGTGGGAGGAGGAAGGAAGAGACTGGCACTCAGTCTCGGGCTCTTTCCTTTGGACTCTGGTGGAGAGCGGAGCTAGAAATGTGCTCTCCCTTTAATAGATAGGAATCTAGGCCTTTCTCTCTCTTTACCAAATTCTTATTCTCCTTAATAAATGCTTAAAAGTCTAACTCTTGCTAAAGCTTATAATTTATTGGCGACCACTCATTAGATATTTTAGACAGTTTAGCTAGAATTTTAGCCTTAACACTTTGTAGTGGCTAAGAATTGGGAATCAAGGGAACATCCATAAATTGAGGAATGACTGAAGAAACTCTGGTATATGAGTGTAGTGGAATGGCATTGTGGTATAGGAAATGACAAACAGAATGATACCAGAAAAACCTGGAAAGACTCATATGAACTGATGTACAGTGAGCAGAACTGGGAGGACATTGTGCATAGTGACAGCAGTATTGTTCAATGAGCAATTATGAATGACTTGACTACTCTCAGCCATGCAATGATCCAAGACAATCCCAGGGGACTAATGATGAAGCTTACTATTCACCCCCATAGAAAGAACTGATAAAAAGAGCACTTGTGTATTGTACATTGGTTGATGTCTTGTGGAGGGGGGAGGAAAGGGTGGGAGGAAGAAAATTTGAAACTCTAAATCTTATGAAAATGAATGTTGAAAACTACCCTTACATGCAACTGGAAAAAATAAAATAAGTGTTTGTTACAAAGTGAAGTGACCAGAACCAGGAGATCATTGTACACAGTAACAGCAATACTGTGTAATGCTCAGTTGTGAACAACAGCAATACAATAATCCAAGACAATTCCAAAGGACCCATGATGAAAAATGCTCTCTACTTCCAGAGAGAGAACTGACAAGCTCTGAATGTAGATTAAAGCAGACTTTTAAAAACTTTAAAAAAAAAAAAGTTTATGGATTTATGGTATATCCAGATGATTGGGAGCAGCAGTTCTGTTTGTAATAATGACCTGGTTCTACTCCAGCACATTTATTGATTAATCAATTAATCAACAAGTATTCATTAAACCCTTACTACACAGGCTTACTGTGAGAAACACTAAGGATATATAGAGGAACTGAGAGGTCAGACTTACTCATGTTCATAGAAGCTGGAGTTAACCTTTGTGGAAATTTATTTTTATTTGGGGACCCTGCCTTTGGGCTGAGATTAAAAAGCCTTAGGCTCTCAGGGGTTTTTTTCTGTGTAAGATGGGCTGGTGCCCCGCCCCCTCCACTTCAGCTGAGCCAAAAAGCTGGCTTTATGAGATGCCATGTCAGATGACTTGGGGAAAAAGCCCCAGCTCCCTACACCCTGAGGGGAGCTGCCCCGGATATCCCAGGCTTGTCCTGCCAGGCCCTAGCACAGCCTGTGTGGAGGTCCCAGGCATGCAGCAGGGGGCACAGGCCCCTCGAGCCCCTCTAGGTGCAGCCCTAGTGTGGCCAGCGGATTAGCTTGGCATGTACGGGGGCGCAGGGAACCCGAGGTTTGAGGGGAGAAAAGGAACATATAGACAGGGGTGAAGACAGTGAAAGGGGAGACCAGAAGATTGAGAGAACAGGAGGGATGCCAGAGGATAGAGAAATGGAGAGAAGGCAAGAGACACTGAGAGGTCCATGAGAGAGAAAGTTAAGGATAGAGAAGATGCAGGGGGGTGGACAGACAGGAAGGAGCCATACAGAGTAAGGGGCTTTTCAAGGTTCAGTGGCAGTGCAGAAAGGGAAGTTAGATGGAAAGGGGGAATGCTAGAAGAAGGTCCATTGGTACACAGGAAGAGGCTAAAAAGTTCCAGGCACGGCGGGTGGAGAGAGATGCCCTGGAAAGCATTCAGGTTGTACATTTTATTTTCCTGTATTCTTAATTTTAAATTGTATCTCATAAATAAACTCCTTGCTGTTAAATTGGAAGAGGCTGTTTGCTTATCAATTTGGGAGGAGCAAGTGTGAGGAAAATTTTAAATGGCTCTAACAGATTGGCTTAGGAAATTAATAGCAGTCAGATAGCCAGCCAGTCAAAAGTCCCCAGATTAGTCATCCACAGATTAGTCCCCCAAAATTAGGCAAGTGAATAAAATATTCTTACATTTGAATGGTGACCGCGGCAGGACATATGGCCCAATTATAATTTTTCTAAAGTTATAATTTTTCATATACTTATCATTTTTATAAGTACAGTTATGTTTTTTCAAATTAGATATCATTAATATTTTTTTTTACATCTTCTAATAGGATAGTCAGAATGTGTACAAGTAGGAACATTTAAGATACATACAGAGTAGATGGAAGGTATCTGGAGGGACAGGTAAAGGGCCTCCTGTAAAAGACAGCATTTGAATTGAGTTTTGAAGCTGAAACAAAGGGATAGAGACAGGCCATGAGTGAGGTACAGCAAGTTGGTCAGTATTGATGTAGGAGGCAAAAAAGGGGTAAACAGAAAAACCTACGACGCAAGCTCTAATTTAGATCTGAGCTCCAAGAGGGGCTATAACTTACAGGCCCCAGTTCTGAAAGGGATTCAGACCCCAGTTAATGGATAACTTAAGACTTGAGTCTTCATTAATACAAGTCAGGGCCTGGGTTCTCATTACCCACATTAATCAGCACTCATAACAAGAACATAGAGAGGCAGATCATAGAGACCTTAACTATAACAATGATACACAGACAGGGCATAGAAATTCAAACTGATAAATGAAAATATTTTGAAACTAAGCATGGGAATCAAAAGGTGACATGCGCAGAAAAGGCCAAATTTGTCCCCAGATTCACCTTATGACATGTAAACCCCCAAAACACACCTCCACTAAAAAAGGTACCCACTTTGGGGGTTGGCTTAGGACCCCAGGAACTCCAAATTAGGATAAGCCCTCCCATGTACCTCCCTAAGGTGGAGATTATTATGATGATACTGATAATCAATTTATCCATACTATAAATATAACTGTCCTTTCCTTTCTACTTTTCTGGTTCTCTCCTGGTGGTCACTCACAGTATTGTAACAAAACTTGGGAAACTGAGTCACTGAGTCTTGTAATTCTTTTGGGACAACTCATGATGTTTGACCCTAAATTCATCCCACATCATTATGACTGTAGTATAAAGTCTGTAGAGGGGAGTAATGTGTAAGCAGACGGGAAATATAGTACAGGGACAGATTATGAAGAATTATAAATGCTGTAATGATTGGAATGACACCACCTGCTGAAGACTTACTGTAGAAGAGTTCTGTCCATGAAGCGAAGGTCTTTGAGGGCAAGACCAGGAGTCTTTTCTTTGGCGTCAGGACGTGACGCTGGCTAGTGGGAGGAAGAAGGAAGAGACTGGTGCTCAGTCTCGCACTCTTTCCTGAGGACTCTGGCGGAGAAGGGAGCTAGAAATGCACTCTCCCTTTAATAGATAGGAATCTAGGCCTTTCCTTCTCTCTTTACCAAATTCTTATTCTCCTTAATAAACGCTTAAAAGTCTAACTCTTGCTAAAGCTTATAATTTATTGGCGACTACTCATTGGATATTTTAGACAGACTAGCTAGAATTTTAGCCCTTAACAATGCCAAATGGAGGAGTTTATATTTGATCCAAGAAATAATAAAGAGCTATTAGAGTTGATTGCATAGGAAAGGCTGACATGATCAGACCTTTAGGAGAATCACTTTGCATGGAGCTGTGAAGAGGATGAAAGGAAGGAAGGAAGGAATTAAACACTTATTAAGTGACTATTATGTGCTGTTCACTGGTACTAAGCATTTTACAAATTTTATCTCATTTGACCCTCACAACAACACTATAAGATAGGTGATATTATGATCCCCATTTCACAGTTGAGGAAAATAAGATGGATAGAGGTCAAGTGACTTTCCCAGCATCACAATAAGTGTCTGAGGCTAAATTTGAACTCAGGTCTTCCCATCTTAGGCCTAGAACATTATTCATTGTGCCACCTAGCTACTTGATGTATTGTAATAAGGTGAAATCTAAGGCAGGGACAACAATTAGAAGGCTATTTAATGTAATGATGAGAAGTTAATAGCGGGGGAGGCAATGTGGACTGGAACTAAGATGGTGGTATGTGATCAGAAAGAGGGGGAATGGAGATGAGAGATTTTGTGGAGGAAGAAATAGCAAGATTTGGCAACTTATCGGATATATGGGGTAAGTGAGGATAAGGATTCAAGATGATATTGAGGTTGTAGACCTGGTGACTGGAAAAATGGTGCCGACCTCAACAGTGACCTGAGAACATCTAGCAGTATTCTTCCTCCTCTTTTTTGACTATGAAGTACAAATAGAGCCACAGCAGTTTAAGAGTGATAGGCCTAGTATTTCCTTAAAATGATATGGGTTGGGGACAGCTAGGTGGCACAGTGGATAAAGCACCAGCCCTGGATTCAGGAGGACCTGAGTTCAAATTCGGCCTCAGACACTTGACACATACTAGCTGTGTGACCCTGGGCAAGTCACTTAACCCCCATTGTCCTGCAAAAAAAAGAAGAAGAAGAAGAAACTACAAGGACCCTTCTACCTCTAAATCTATGGTCCTAGGATTAGGTAAAGTAGGTTTAAGGGTAAAAAAAAAAAATAGAATAAAAAAAGAAGGTCAAAGGGGGCCTGGGCCTCCCAGCCCATCAGCTACCAGCATAAAAACAAAACCAAAAACTCCATAAATTATCTCCAGGCTCCTAAAGCTTGCCTCAAAAGAAGAGAGACCCAGGAGTCTTTCCACTACAGCTGTTCTAAGCGTATCGCCAGCCAAATACAAGGAAACTTGGAAGAAGTTCAGGGTCTTCATAGTAAACTCCAATAGAGCTGGTCATGTCTGTCTGTGAACTATCCCTTCATTTTTCATGGGGAACAGGAGTCGCATGGGGAGGCCTTGCAACTGAGAACTGTGCTTTAATGGTTTGTAGGTCTGTAAATTATTTCTAAAGGATTATCGATAATACAGTTTTGGTATACATAACATTTCCAAAAAGTGAATTACCAGGATGAGCATCTGGCATAAAATAATTTAAGGTACAAAAAAATGAAAAGAAAATGTAGAGTAAGCACCAGCAAAATATGTCTCTCCCTTCCCACTCCTTTCTCAGATGAATGATTTAAATGTACTTTTCTTTAATTTCCTTGGGAATTTATTTTTATAATTTGTCCAAGTTCTACAGAGCCAAAACCACAGTATAGACTCACGGACACCATGGAATCATAGACTACTCTGGATTGAATTTTAGAGACAATTGAATCTAACTTCTTCATTGAATGGATAAGAAAACTGAAGAGGAAAGAAGAACTTGACCATAATGAGAAGCAAACCTAGAACCAAAACCCTAATCTTGTATTTCCCAAGCCTGCCCACTGTATCATAGCATTCTAGGATTTAGGGACCATAAAGATCTAGTTCACTCTCATTTCTGCATATAAGAACATGAGATGCAAAGAGGTTAAAACAAGGTAACACTGACAGTAAGTGGAACGACTCAGATCTGAATGGAGGTCTCCTGGCTCCAAATCCAGTATATTTTTTGCTTCATCCCCTTGCCTATCTCTAGACAATGTGTTCCAAAGACAAAAATGAAAGCAAAAATGTCTCTTAATAGTTCAGGATACCCATGATATGCACACACATCTTTTTGTAACCCTTGGTGCCAGGTAGAGGGAGAGGAAGAGGGCCAAGAGATGACAAATGACCTTTTGGAGGGGTCATTCTTCTAGGAAAATTTCTCCTTGGGAAGGGGAAAAAAGAGATACAGGTTCTCTACTTCTAAGAACACTGATCTCACAATATTGGGATTGGATTTTATGAAAAGAAAAGAAAGTCAATCGACATTGTATGGAGAGACCTCCAGGTCACACTGCAGTAGCTCTGCCCACCCTGATTTCATGGTGAGACCATCCCAAGAAGTCAGCCACCAAGTTAGCTCCTTCAACAAGGTAGTATATGCTAACTCTACTTGGCTCTCCCCTAACAAGGCTGCTATGCTGTCCTTTGCTGTCCTCTGCTGGTGTCTTCTCCAAGCTAGTCCGGTCAGTAGTAGCAGCTCTTCCCTCTACAGCTCAAAGTTCAGGGAGAATTGTGCCAAAAAAGAGACATTTTCAATTTAGAGCTTTGCTGCTTCTCTATGTACACACATACACACATATACCACCCCCCAAGATCATGTGATTGATTATGCCAAATTAATCTTCATCCAGGTGGAGTTGAAATTTTGCTATAGCTTCTGTCATGAGTTATCTAACCAACATGAATCACTCAGAGACTGATGTTTTGGAGGGAGTTATAATATAAAACATACATACTTACTTCTACCCAACCTTCTTAGTTGTTTCCCTTAGAGTGGGATTAAAATAAGGGACAGCTAGGTGGTGCCCAGCCTAAAGATTGAATATCCAGCCTGAAATCAGAAAGACCTGAGTCAAAATCTAGTTTCAGACACTTTGTACCTGCATGATCCTGGGCAAGTCATTTAACCCTATTTTCCTCAGTTTCCCCATTTGTAAAATGAGTATTTCTGCTAAAAAAACAAAACAAAAAAAACCCCACAAAAATAAATGGGGTCATGAAAAGTTCAACATGACTGAAGAACAACAAAGTGGGTGAGTGAGTTAGGCCAGTGGAATTTTTTACAACTGTCCAAAGATTTTACAGGGAATCACAAATAATTTTTGCTGAGGGCAGTCCTCCTCCTATTTCAAAAGACTCATTTCATTTGGAGTTAGGAGACCTGGAATCAAGTCCCAGCTCTGCTTACTTACTATTTCCATGACCTTTGTTAATTACTTTATAGATTTTGAAGGGACTGTATCCATTTTTCAGATTGGTAAACGGAGGTCCAGAGAAGGTAAGTGACTTTCCCAGTGTCATACAAGTGAGTGCCAGAGCCAGCTTGAAAAACCAGGTTCTTTGACTTACAATCTGGTGGTCTTTTCCAACTTCAACATCTCTCATATATAAAATGCATGTGTTAGAATAGATAATATCTATGGTCTCTATCAGCTATAGAGCTATGATCCTATATGAAATGATCCCATGTCTGTGCTCACATGTAAGTTTAAATATGTATCAGCAAAGAAAAATCTATAGGAAAGGTTACCAAAGAGAATTATTTCAAAGTCTGAAGTTATTTCGAAACCTACTCCCTGCACTGTGTACTCCTATAGGAACAGAGTGCAAACACTGAGAGACGTCATTACTTTCCCTGGTGTGTCCAACTTCTGGGAATTTTTATTCGTAATGGATACAGTTCTGGCAGCATATCTCATAACAAGGTTAAAGCCTTTGCAGTCTCTCAAAAACAAACAAAACAAAGACTACTTTCATAAACCACGCTGACTGAGAGACATGCAACCATTTTGGTATCAAGGTCAATTTGGATTGATCTAGCCACTGATTAGTATTCCCTGTGCACATGGTCAGCTCTACCTCTTTCACTAGGAAAAGAAAAGTGATGCTCTAGGTGTGTTCAAACCAACAGCATGTGTCAATACAAAAAATGTATTTCTCACTTTTAATTACATGTATATATAATTACAGAGCAGAGGTTGTTTTGTTTTGTTCTTTAATCTGGTGAGCCTCTAAAGCATATTAATAATAATAGCTGACTATAATATTTACAAAACATTGTAATTTCATTATCTCATTTGAGCCTCACAATAACCCTGTGAATTAAGTATCGCAGATGTTATTATTGCTTTTTTTATAGATAAAGGAGGCTTAGAGAAGTCAATTGACCTATTCATGGTCAAATGATTAGTAAGAGATCCAAGGTGGAAATCAAACACAGATCTCTCCCTATTCTAGGTTCAGTACATTTTCTATTATACCAAGAGTTTCCAGCCACATTTCAGTCTCTGTTTATAAGTATAAATGGTATATTTCTGGGTCACTTGTAGGTCTCCATTTGTTGTACCTGTTAGATGTTTACCACATGCTTGAATGGATTTGCCATTTTTTTTCAATTAGGGATTCTGCTTTGATATTTATAATTTTATCTCTGTAAAAACAATTTATAAAACACCTGAATTCAAACTTATACCAATAAATTAGTTTTTTGCCTTAAATGCTAGCTTTGCTCTTTGACTTACTGTTTTGTTTCTGTTTATATGTAGTCATAGGCTATAGTACAATTAAAATTAAAGTTTATTTCATAGATCTGCTGCATATACTTATATCTCAGGACTTCTAGGGTCTATGGTTTCAGTGGTATAGTTGTAACCCATCTATGACTTACTAGATAATTGTCATGATAGGCTTAAAAATACATCATCCTCGGGGCAGTTAGGTGGCACAGTGGATAAAGCCCTGGCCCTGAAGTCAGGAGGACCTGAGTCCAAATCTGGCCTCAGACACTTAACACTTACTAGCTGTGTGACCCTGGGCAAGTTACTTAACCCCAATTGCCTCAGCAGAAAAACAAAAAAAACCTAAAAAAACCCCATCATCCTGTGATGGTTAGACTATCTTTACCTAGCTAGGCTGGACCTTGAAATACTTTTAGGTCTGAAGCTCACAAACTCAGACATCAAAAAGACCCTCTACCCTTGGGGCTCTTTACTTTGATTGGAGGTAGAGAGCTTCTCCCAGAACCTCCATTTAAGGAGGGTATCCAGGCTGTACCAGTTTTCCATATGTAAAATGGGAATAAAAATAGCACCTGCTTCCCAGTGTTGTGAGGATAAAATTTATTTATAAAGTACTTTGCAAATTTAAAGTACCATGTAAATGGTGGTAGTAGTAGCAGTAGCAGCAGCAGCAACAGCAGTAGTAGTAGTAATAGTAGTAGTAGTAGTACCACCACCCAGCACAGTGCCTGGCAAAAGTAGTTGTTTAATAAATACTTGTTAATTGATTGGTTGATAATTATGTTTTCTAAACTCATTTATTTCTTATTTTTGTCCAAGTGGTCCATAGTAAGGTGTGGTGATAATATTGCTTTTTTATTGCCTTAATTTGACTTCCAAAAAATGCACTCCACAGTGCTTCCTTTCTTACATTACTAGATTTCCTCTCATGAATATATCTTCTTCAAATATACTACTACTGTATGTCCCTTTATCTGCCCCCCCCCCACACACACATATACCTTTCCTATCCTACTTCTTTTGAATATAACACATCCTTGCAGAACCCCATCATAGTCATGGATCCTATCCCTCCTTATGCTAATGATACTAATGTGGTCAAATTTTCCTTCTTATGTACGTTAAGAAGTTTATTTCATCTCATTTTTTAGTCATGCTTTGTATATTTGTACTAACATCTGAAGCCATAGGTTTTTGTATTTTCCCTTCAGTGGAATTCTAGAGGTCCCTACTATTATTCTTTTTTTCTACATAAAAGCTAACCTCTGGGGCAGATGTTCTTAAACTTTTTTGTGTGTGTCATGGATCCTTTCAGCAGACTAGTAAAAAGCATATGTACTGTTTCTCAGGAAGCATATGTTGTTAAAGAATTCATAATTGGGGCATCTAGATGGCACAGTGGATAGAGCACCGGCCCTGGAGTCAGGAGTACCTGAGTTCAAATCCGGCCTCAGACACTTAACACTTACTAGCTGTGTGACCCTGGGCAAGTCACTTAACCCCAATTGCCTCACTAAAAAAAAAAAGGAAAAAAAAAAGAATTCATAATTGAAAGAAGTGCTACACTTCAGTTGGAGGTTAGTGAAAATAAAGCTGTAATTTTTCTCCAAATTCATAAACCCCCTGAAATCTACACACTTCTGTGGGGGGGTCCATGGACCCCAATTTAAGAAACTCTACACTAAAGCATAGAGTTTATAAGATATATAGAGGCAGCTTTCTCCTTCCACATTCCTTTTCAATGTAAAGAATGTTTTTATTAGATGTGCAAGACTCCAGGCAAATGCTAGGTATACTCCATCCTTGGTCAGGAGCCTGTCATTCCTATATTTTAAATGGTGGTCCAGAAATGCAAATCCTATTCTTGACCAAGTGTTAACTTCCCAAACATGCTTTTATTTTTTTTTAATTCCTTGTCTTTAGTGGGCAGTAGTGATAACAAAAAACAAAAGACAAAAAATTAACAAAAGAAAAATCAAACATACCACCCCTAGGCTTTTAGTTCCTTGCCCATTAGTTCATAATATTTAGTAGTGCTTCCTGTCTCATTCCACCAGTATCATTTGTACCCACACAAATCACCAAAAGAAGGTAGTAGTTATTGCTGCTGGCAAACCTTGAGATAGAGATGTTCTGCATTGTCTTAGATACCTCCCTAAGGAAGACAGCAGACCTCCAATTTGCCACCTCTGTGCTTCATTCATTTTATACTCTTTCTGCCTGGAACATCATCTTTGAACTTTTCAACTCCTTCAACTTTTTAAACTTAATTCAAATACCACTTCCTGCATGTGGTCTCCCCTTTATATCGTATCAGTAATAACCTTTAGCCAAGCACCTTACATAGTATTTCTAATGTATTATTGTATTTATTATAGTTATTTGTATATATGTCTTACCTCTCCACTAGACTTTAACTCTAATGAGGACATGGAGCTTATTGAAACATTTTATTTCTCCCAGCACCTACTCTATTGACCTCGTAGGTACTTAAGAAATGTTTGTTGAATTTAACTGAATTTCTGGTTTCAAGTCACAGTTTGGCTATTTTACATAGTGAGCTTTGTGCATCATTTTCATTACAGTTAATGGGAATTGGGCACATAATTCTATATACTCCACAATGAAAACTGGGCCCATAAAAATATCCTAATTAAAAAATTGTATCTTTTGTGGTTTTGCACACATGTTTTCTTTGTACCATAAACTAATATGCTTACTTAGAAAAACACATTTCATTGTTTTTGAGTCATTTTCCCATCTTGATTTTATTAAACTTGAATTAAAATAAATAATTCTAAAAACAAGGCTCTGTTTTATTCACTGGAAGTCAAACAAAACCCTTGAAACTAAATAAAGTTATAGCTCAAAATCTTAAATAAACTGGAAACTTTAAAATGTTAGGGGTTTCTCTATCTCAAATATATATGGGTCATTACAGCAGTACAAAGTCATCCTTATCCCCAGGTTTATTGCTTTTGAGGTTGTCTGATCAATCTGATGTTAAACAGCAAAGCATTACGTAATGAATGTGGCTGCTTACCCTGTGACTGGCCCCTTCCCGCCCACTTCTCACAGCCAATGGGTTACTGAGAATAAACAATTTTCCAAGGGGGAACAATCCTTTTGGAGAAAATATTTCAAAGTTTAACTCCCACCTACTCCCCTACTGTCTGTCCCAACAGATAGATTGAACAATGGATTTCAGAATAACAACAAAAAAAAAGAAAACCGCACTACTATCACTAATGATCATTGTCACCATCAGCTTTTGTTGACATCTCTCTTCTGAAGAAATGTATCAGAATGGTGCAAGAATTTAAAACAAAGAATATTTTGCTAGCAAATCCATTAGTTCTTCTCCAAATTCTGACACAGTTTCAATAAATAATGTTTGGGATGTGACTCTCACCTCCAGGAACAAATATAAAATCCTTTGTTTGGTGTTCAAAGCCCTTAAAAAACCTGGTGCCATCCTACCTTTTGAGTCTTTTTATACCTTACTCCCCTTCCTCCATCCCAAATACTCTGAAATTAAATGACACTGGCCTCCTTGCTGTTCCTCACACAAGACACTCCAAGACATCTCCAAACTCTGGCCATTTTCAGTGGCTACTTCCTATGCCTAGAATGCATAGGAAACAGCTATCATCTATGCCCTCAGATTCCCCTGAGTTCCTTCAAGTCCAAGTAAAATCCCATCTTCTACAGTAAGCCTTTCCCAATCTCCCTTAGTTCTAGTGCCTTCTCTTTGTTGACTGTCTCCAAGTTAAGTATTATCTTGTTTGTTCATGGTTCTTTGCATGATACCTGTTTCCCCCTCCCCCACCAATTAGTGTGTGGACTACCTGAGGTCAAGGACTATCTTTTTCTTTTCTTTAGGTGTTTTGTCTATCCCGACTACTTAGCACAATGCCTGCCACATAATACAATCTTAATAATTGCTTGTTTACTGACATATCAGTAAAAGGAAACTAAGTCATGGTAACAGGGTAACTTGAAAACAATGAGAATAGATAATGAGTCAAACCCCTTCCTCCTTTCAGCAGAAATGGAATATAGTGGATGTTGTCAGAGATAATATAGTATTGGCTGTTCGGGGTTCATTAAGTTTGTTATAAGGAGGGCTTGAACTCTGTCATATTACAACAATATTATTAAAACCGAAAAAATTTTTTTCAATCTTTTAACAAAAATGTAAAACATTTTGGCCATTATTTTCATCCATAAATACAATTAGTCTAAATGATGACGCACTAATGATATTCATTAATATCACATAGCACTGATCCCTAAAGATTTTTTTCCTTCCCCATTTATTTCTAGATATATTCTTCTAAAGGCAATGTGGTAAAGGATGGAGAAGAGAGAACATACTAGAAGCATTAAAGATAGTGATGCTATTGGTAGCTACCAATGGATGTTGATGTCCACACTTCTATGGCCACTTGTTTATAATTAATAATATAATTGATGAATAACAACAGTGCCTACTGAAGCAACATACGTCAATTAGTCAAATCTAGAGAGTGGCAATCTGAGGACCCAAAGAGGAAAGAGCAATGGTTAGCTAATATGGTCTAGCAGAAAGAATACTAGATTTAGATCTGAGGACTGGGTTCAGTTCTTCATTCTGCTGCTTGTGTAACTTTAAACAAGCAATTTCACCCCTTTGGGCCTTACTTTCCTCGTCTAGAAGGAGTTTGGAGGAGGTGATCCCTAAGATGTTTTCTGCCTCTAACTCCTATGATCCCCTTTGGACTCATTATGGGACAGATTCTTATTCTGCCCTGGCAGAACACATCTGGAATATTGTGTGTAGTTCTGGGAATCACCATTTAAGAAAGTCATTGAGAGCAACCATGATGGTGAATAGCCTTTAAAAAACTGTGGATGTTTAGACAGGAGTCCAGAAGACTCAAGGAGGAACATGATAGATCTTGATAGGGGCATCTGAGAGGCTGCTATGTGACAGAGGGATTTTACTTGTATTGTTCAGCCTCAGAGAACAGAACATTAGAGCAAGGGGTACTTTGCAAAGAGACAGATTTAGGCTTGATGTCAATAAAACCTTCCTAACACTCAGAACTATGGAATTCCAAAAGTGGAATGAGCTGCCTTGGGAAGTGGTGGGTTTCCACTCTTTGGAGCATTAGTCATGTACAGATTAGTAGGGGTTCCTTTTAGATATGGATTGGACTAGATGGCTGCTAAGGTCCCTTCCAGCTCTGAAAGTGATTCTGTAAGATGCTTAACAACATAAAGGACAGTAATTTGGACAAACAGGGAATTTACTTTCTGTATCTTCTCATAACTCTAATTATGCATATGCATAAATGTATCTCATATCATCTTGTGGGATAAAAGAAGCTTATTTTAATTTAGTCCTGCATCGTGGGTCTAAATCTCCTGGGCTAAGGAGGACTGTAGGTTTTCCTGTGCCGAAACAAGTAAAAACCTATCTCATTAAGGAGAGCTATAAGTAGAATAGGGTGATCAGGGCTTTGTCCTACAGGACACTGGATGTAAAAGGATGCTAGGATAAGAAGGATCTGAATTTAGAAGGTGCTAATAGCACATGAAATAGCCCTTGAAATCTTTCAGTAGTTTAGAAACAACAGAGCTAAGTACCTAGTGAGTAAAAACTGTTAAAAATAGGAAATTAGCAAATGGAATGCTCAGATGAGCTCTTTCCCCACCCCCCTCCGCACTTCTTCCCACACTACTATGGTGGTAGCCTTCCAACAGTTTCCTGGGGTCTCTGCCTTACTTCCATTGAAAGTTGACCCATAATTTCCTCAAATGAGGTCACATCATGCTACTTGCTCAATCAATCAACAAACACTTATAAAGTGCCTACTGTGTGCTATTTGTTGGTGGTACAAATACAAAAGCGAGACAGGCCTTGCCCTAAAGGAGCTTGTATTCTAATAGGGAGATACAACATGTTCACTGACCAATTAACATGAGATACATGAAATACACAGTGAATGGGAAAGGGTACCAGTAATGGAGAGAACTGGAGAAGAACCCTTTTAGGAAGAGGTAAACTATTCCAGGTGATTTGCAGTACCTGCCATAAATGCAAAAATGCCCAATTATGGCTCAGTAGTGACAGCCCTAAAGCCAGTTGAGGTTCTGAGACTTTGCAATAATGATTGCTTGTTCTTGGTTATAAAGTGATATCAGCTCCTTACCATAAAATGTTCCTATAACACTGGCCTAAGAGATATCATTTTGACCCTGATTTGGCAGGGCATATTTCCTTTAGTCATTCACCCTTTATTCTGCATACCCTCTGAATAGAGAATGCTGAGTAATGAAGGGTGTTAAAAATTCTGAAGTTTATTGGCTATTTTTGACAATGAGAATTACCAGAATAGCTCAGCACCTGGGGTACCACGTGGGAGACTAATCTAGGTCTATACCTAGAACCTAACTGCAAAAGTTACTAAAATGAATGAGTATTTATTTAGAAATTTTTGTGATTAGATTCCAAAGTGTAGCATAGGACTGGAACTGACCAAAGGCTCTGGTGGATCTGCCAAGTTTGAGTCACTTCTTAATTAACTCCAGCAGAAACTGCTAAGAAGCTCTCACAAAACTCAGATCTCTTCTACCCCTACAGCAAACCTGACTTGTAAATGAATCCTCCCCTCTTTCTGCCCAATTCTACAAAGTGAAAATAGTAGGTAGCATTTTCCTTTATGTTTTTTTAAAAGTAAAACACCTTTTACAGATTTCATATTCAAAAGTGGGCTGCAAAAACCATGAATAGTATACAGATGACAGATTCTTTTCTTTTGAAAGATTGCTTTATCAAAGTGGGAAATAACTATTTGGGGACGTAGCTCAAGAGGAAGTTTTTCTTAGTTTGTTTTTTAAGGTTTTTTACATTAGACCTGCACCAGTGTGTAGCCTAAAATGTTAATCTTCCGGGGACCAGTAACAATAAAGGTAATCTTCTTAAGCATAGCATATTGTTTGAATTATGTAGAAACCTTTGGTGTAGCCATATAAATGCAAAACTGCCGACAGCTTAACTCACTTTAAAACTAGACACTTGCTTAGACTGAGAATAAGATGTCAATTGGTGCCCCCATGTGGTTGTGATTATGCTAGACATTGAAAAGGAAAATCCCTCTGCAGAACACAAACCCATACAAAGTTTTTCTAGGCACTTGACATTGTGCAGCCTTCAAATTCACCCTATAAGTTATTTATAAGGAAAAAATCCTTGACTAAGTCCAAGGGCAAATGACAGCAAGCAGTGTGCTAATACACATCACAAATTCAAACTCTTTTTCAATCTCATTACAAACTTTGATTTGGTTCACCGAGTATCTTCATCTGACTCCTTTTCTGTATATTATACAAAAAATACAATTCACTTTAAAAAGGCAAACCAAATGAGTTTATATTAAAATAAAATTATTTTAAATTATTAATTCTATCAAATTTTATTAAACACCTGCTACGTAAGATCCTAAGCTTGGAGTGCAAAAGTTTATTTTTTCCTTTTATTATTTTTTTGGAGGTTTATTTTTTCCCTTTTATTTTTTCCTATATTAATACATATTTGTGGAATAAAGGAAGCATTTCCATAATATAGTATAAAGAAAAGATGATTGTACATAAAACTGCAAATCTACTATGCACAACTTGTTATTACTTTCAAATATACAACAAAATTATCATGTACATTTCTTTTTCTTCTCCTTTTTTTAATCCTCCCCCCACCCCACCCTAGAGAGGAAATGTAACATGTACAGAGAAAAAATGTTATTCAGAGTAAAATTATTTATAAAATGTTATATCTGATGTGGCTTGTATGAGTATACCAAAGGAATAAAATATAAAGATTAAATCTTTTACAAGAAAGGATTGAGATAAATCTAGAAATCAACACAAAAGTAAAAGCAGTCCCTGATTTTAGAATATTCAATAGAGGTATAACTTGTTCATACAAATGGGTATTTGGGGAGGCCAGAGACCTAGCCTCTGTTCCCTACTGGGGCAATTGTGTTTTGTTGCTCAGTCCAGAACACATGGGAAATAGATGACTTCAAAAAGGCAAGTTTTGCTTCTGAAGCTGCAGAGAGGTCATTTCTGTCGCTCAGATGTAAAGGATTAACAAGCTGCTGATGACCAGGCATTTATCCCAATTCCACACAGCTACCAAAGAAAGGTGTGCTCAAGAAGGTCCTAGCTTCTCTGGCCGAAACTGAGAATGCCTTTTCCCAAAGAAATAATAATAAGTGGTGGAGAGGAGGAGTTGAAATAGCACTATTAGTATTGGACTCTAGGTACATTATGATCAAGTAGACTTCTGGAGGCTGACCTAGAAATCTGACTACTGCTTATTGCATTTTTTCCTATGGGAAAATATATTCTGAGTTTCAAACTATTGACTTACAAACTTTTGAAACACATCCCATTTTAAAGTTGGAGAACTGCCTGTACTTCCATTTCACTTGGTCCTAATAAGGGGCTAAGTACAATTTCAAGCTTAATTCTGACTTTGTGTTTACATCCTTTTTTATCTCATGAACACAAGCCACATCAGTAACCATTCTTCACTTTCAGGTTAATGATTTTCATGCACAATATTCAGATATAGTCAGCATTTTCTCTAATGTAGTAGTACTAGTCCCAATATTCATGATTGGGATGATTCATGTAAGGATGGTCTGAAAGTGCACTCTTGTAGCAACTCATACTGTATGAATTTTCTAAGATGAAGAAACTCAATTGGGGAAAACAAAATTTTGTATCAGTTATTTCCGTTGATATAAATAGTTTCAGAGAGAATTGCAAACTATTAACAACCATGAAAAAACTGCTCTAATAAATAATAGTAAGAGAAATATAAATTAAAAATTGGCAGGGATGTGTGGCATTTAAAGTAATATGTGGTTACCTTATTTCTGTCCCAAGTTTGGGGAAAATTAGCTGGAGTTTCTAATATATTACTACTTATAAATTAGAAGCTTTAGCACCAGTTTGGGGGCATTAAGTATATTAGATATTAGTAAAGAGAGATAGCACATGGCTCAGAAAGTTAGGAAATCCTAGCTAGGATAGAGGAGAGAGAAAAAAATGTGCCACCACCTACAAGTCTCAGGCCAAAAAGAAAGTCCCTATCCCTCTGTGAGAGGAAGCTTCCTTCAGGTTGGATGAGAGAAGGGCCCTACACACTGCTGGTAAAATAATTATTTTTGAATGAATCAAAAAAACATTTATTAAGCACCTACTATGTAAGAGACACTATGCTAGGTCGGCATTGAGGATTTTTTAAAAATACAGTAATACTAATTGATTTTTCAGCTTGTTTCCAATGGATATAAAAAATAAAGGGAAAACATTCTCAAAGTTCAAGATTTGTAAAGTTAGAGTTAAAAATGCACTTTTTTTATACTTGTGCTTTTTTACAAGGTAATTTCCATTCCTGGGATATCCTGGCTTTAGGAGATTTTCTAGAGCTCTAGTCTGAATGGTGTTTTTTTTGATCACTCACACCTTTTAGCATATACCCCCAAGATTTGTATCTTTGCTTCTCTATAAGCTAAATGTGTATGTATGTATGTATGTATGTTAGCACTAATATGTACATTGTAAAACTAGAGTATTTTTTTTTCAAAATAGAAATTTACAAAGGGATGAGGTACAGATGAAATAATATATAACACTTGCTATCCTCCCCCTCCCCCAATTGCCTGAAGGCCAGTTATGTTACATTTCACTACTCCCTTGGGGGTTGGCAGAAAGGGCTCCAGCCCTCACCAATGATGTTCATTCAGTGATAAAGGTGGTCACCTGGACCTCAATTCTATTTAACCATTAAGTCAGATTAGCTTTTACAAACAAATATTTACTTTAAAGGTATAACGACAAATATACAAATGTGCTTCCCAAACATGTGAGAGGCATAATTCCTCCTCCCCTCTTGTACCACCAGTCTCCTGGGAAGGAAAAGTGATTAGGTTCATAGCTTAGCCCAGTTCCTATAGAGCTCAGTCCCAGTTCCAAGAGCAAACCCTGATATGGCTCAAAGTCCCAGGGACATCTTAGTACTTCCTAAGGACTTGCTGACCAATAGCAACATCCCATCCCAACTGCAATTCTGGCTCCAAGGTCACCATGACTTCAACTCCCTAGTCAGGTAGAAATCACCACCAGTGCCTTAAACTGAGAAAAATGACACACAATGGAAATGCCTCCAGGCCCATTCCTTGGAGTCATTTAAAAGAAGGGAAGAAGAAGTATACCTTCCCCCTGGTTCAATGCATAGGAATGAAGAGAGAGTGAGCCACTCTCAGTCTTGCCAGTTTTAAAGATATAGCCTTTCTGGCTATTTAGTCAATCAAAGGAGGTACTCCCACCCATGTGGTAGGGAACTAAAGAGTGCTTCCATTTGGGCAATCTGGGCATACTCCAAAGGCTACCAGGCACCTCCATGGTAGGTGACTGGGGAAATGCTCCAAAGGCTCCATTACAAGTATTTAATCCTAGAATCAATTAGAGAACCAATGGAGTCTTTTTGAGTGGGAGAGTAACATGATCACATCTATGTTTTAGAAATTTACTGTGTGGAGAATGAATAGGACAGGGAGAGACTTGGGAAGTGAGACCAATTGGGAAATATTTGCAATAGTATAGAAAAGAGGCAATGAGGGCCTGAGGTAGAGTAATGGCGATGTGAGTAGAGTGAAAGGGGTCACTTGGTATCCCTTGGTATAAAACCATGGCTGTGGGGTGGGGTGTGGGTGACAGAGGTGCAGGGGAGTTATGCCATGAATCTCCGGGAGATGACAGCTTCCACTTTGGAAGTCATTGGCTATAGAAATTAAAAGACTTTTCATGATTCCATGCCTAACAAATGCCTGGCATTAAATGTCTTGAATCTGAGCCAATCTACCTTACTAGAATTATGTCTAATACAACTCCTCTTTATGGAGTCTATCATCAGGTTCATCAATAAAGTCCTTTAGAATTGGGTGGACTATGGCAGAATTTAGGCTTCCATTTTAGAAACCAGAGTAATCTCCATAATACAGTGAGATTCTACTTGGAATAAACCCAAGGATGTTATGATAAAAAGAGCCATATAGACCAAAATATTTCTAGCAGCATTGTGTGTGTGTGAACTATGAACTAGAAGCAAAATAGTAGATGCTCATAAATTTAAGGAATAACTTAAAAACCTGTTACAAAAATGTAATGGATATTACTATGTTGTAAGATTGATGAATACAAAAAAGCATAGAGAGGTTTATATGAACTGATGGAGAGTGAAGTCAGTAGAGACAAGAAAGCCATATATATTTGATTAAAAGAATGTGTATGGGGCAGCTAAGTGGCACAGTGGATAAAGCACCGGCCAGGATTCAGGAGTACCTGAGTTCAAATCCGATCTCAGACACTTGACACAATAGCTATGTGGCCCTGGGCAAGTCACTTAACCCCCATTGCTCTGCAAAAACAAAACAAAACAAAACAACAACAACAACAACAACAACAACAACAACAACAACAAAACCCAATGTATATGGAAAGAGAAATAACAACAATATAATCCAAAGTCAATGTTGCAAAATTGCAAAGAACAAGCATGGCCCCTACAAAAAATTATGAGAGGACACCTGCCCCTACTTACTTGCACAGATGGGGCATGTATTCAGATTTTTTTTCAAATTACTGATTGATTTTGCTGATTTTTTTTGCTTCTTTACCTGTTTCTTTTGTACTTTTCAAAATATTTTTTGTTATGTGGGTTGACTCTCTGAGAATGGAGGCGGAGAAGGATCAAGTAGGAAATTTAGGTGATATAGAAAGATGTCAATAATTTTTTTTAAACTACAGTGATATTAGCTTTAAAAATGAAGGCAATGGGGGCAGCTAGGTGGCACAGTGGATAGAGCACCAGCCCTGGAGTCAGGAGTACCTGAGTTCAAACCGGCCTCAGACACTTAAACACACACTTACTAGCTGTGTGACCCTGGGCAAGTCACATAACCCCAACTGCCTCCTAAAAAAAAACAAACAAACAAACAAAAAAAAAAAAACAAAAAAAATGAGGGCAAATTATAAGATTATTACTATATTCAGAGTCAAGTGACTCATTTTACCATAGTTATATCAGATAATAATAAAAATGCCCAGTATAATTCAGAAGAAATGATGGATTTGAAGTCTTCTGACTCCTGGGTTTCATTCCAGCCTGGCTTGTTGATATGTTAGACTCAGATAAGTCACATAACCTCTCTTATGCCTCAATTTCCTCATCTCTAATATGAGGGGGATGGACTTGACCTTCAAGGTCCTTTCCAGCCCTAAATCTTTGATTACTTAGTTCTACTTTTTGTTCAAGTAACCTAGAATACTTTCTGTTATGAGTTTCTTTTTAAGCTCGTTCCTTGATCATGGTTCTCAGGTAGACCAATAATTTTCTAGATATCTCTCCTGGACCTATTTTCCAGGTCAGCAGTTTTTCCCCAGAAGTTATTTTATATTGCCCTCTATTTTTTTATTCATTTGGATTTTGCTTTATTGTGTCTTGGTTCTCATAAAGTCACGGCTTCCATTTGTTCAATCCTAATTCTTGGGCAATTATTTCATTAGAGAGCTTTTCCATTTGGCTTTTCAAGCTGTTGACTTTTTTCTCATGTCTTTCCTGCATCACCCTCATTTCTCTTTCCATTTTTTCCTCTACCTCTCTAACTTTTCTTCAAAGTCCTTTTTGAGCACCTCTATGGCCTGAGACCAATTCATATTTTTCTTGGAAGCTTTAGATATAGGGGCCCTGATGTTGACATCTTCCTCTAGGGTGCACCTCAATCGTCCTTGTCACTAAAAAACCTTTTAATTTAATTTAATTTAAAGAGTTGAAGACATAACAAAGGGCTGAAAGGATATTATTCTGGAACTGTGGCAGTTAGAATGCGGTCAGCTAAGAGAAGACTTCAGCTTGAGCAATTCCTGTTTCCCTAGAGAGAGAATAGCTTCATTGGGCTGAGTTTTATTTCCAGTTTGTTGCCCTTCAGCACCACCTAGTGCTGGTAAAAGGTGAAACTTTTCCTATGGACTGATTCTCTGCTGCTACCACTGCTTGAGAAGAAAAGCAGAAGTGCTTGGCAACTGCTTTGCAATTCCCCTCAGGTGAAGCTGTATTGACAGATACTCCATTCTGATTGGTTAGCACAGCATTTAGGAATTGGAATAACTGAGCTGGTCTGGTCGTGTGGTTCAGAGATAGCCAGTTATTGAGCTTTGCAGTCTTATGGCTTAAAGAACTTTCACATCAAGAACTCACACCTCTATGGCCCTTTGAAAGGTGATAGTTAACTGAGTTTGTAAAGGTTATGTTCCCGAACAGAAGAAGATAGACAGGCTAGTAATGAGATGAGAAGTAGTTTTGTGTGCATAGATGTCAGGAGTGGACCAATAAAATGAAGCTTGCAGTCCAGAGTTATAAGGAACTTTAAAGTAAGTGAGGTTTTTCAAAAACATTTCTCATGTGTCAGGTTCCTACAAGTGTGTGTCTACTATTCACTATACCTATTAAGTACATTAGTAGGAAAAGGGCAATCGGTATATTGTGATATATTTGTCATTTAATGTTTAATATATATGGTTTGCCATATTATTAAGGAAATTATATTTATATCCAAAAATGTCATGTAGAGTGGTGGCTTATGAATAATTTACACATTACCTAGTGAGTGTCAGGCTATATACATTTTTTTAAAACACCCCATTTAATTGACATTTAAATACATATTAACTTAATTTTACATTTTAATTTCAAACCATATTAATTTAATAGACATTAATAAAAACTTCCCTCATGAGCACGTAAGATCCTTGAATTAGGAACTGTCTTTTGCTTGTGTTTGCATGGAGTGCATAGCACAATGCCTGGCACAAAATAATGCTTAATAAATGGACTTGTGGGGGGCAGCTAGGTGAAGCTAGGTGGGTAGAGCACTGCCCCTGGATTCAGGAGGACCTGAGTTCAAATTCTGACCTCAGACACTTGACACTTAGTAGCGTGTGACCTTGGGCAAGTCACTTAACCCTCATTGCCCCACACCAAAAAATTAAATAAATAAACAAACAAACAAACAAATAAATAAATGGACTTGTGTCCATTGCTGCCTAGCTGCCTACCCCACCTTTCCAGTCTTCTTATGCCTAACACCTCCCCTTCCCACTCTGTAATCCAGTGCCACTGGCCTTGCTGTTTCTCTCCAGAATGCCCTATCTAATAACACTAGTCTTTTTCTTTGGCTGGCCCCCACACCTGGAATTTTTTTCCTCTTCATCTCTACTTTTTGTCTTCCCCGGCTCCCTTCTAGTTCCAGCTAAAATCTCACTTTCTACAGGAAGCCATTATTATTCCTCCTTAATTCTATTGCCTTCTCTCTGTTGATTATTTCTAATTTATCCTGCTCATAGCTTGTTTGTACAGAGGTGTTTGTGTGTTGTCTCCCCCATTAGACTGTAAGATCCTGGAGAACAGTGATATCTTTTGCCTTGATTTGTATCAAAAATGCTCAGAATTGCATAGTTCCTTAACATTTCTCAACTTATTCTTACAGATAACAGAAAGGTCAGTCCTCCAAAAACAGTCCATTTTCCTGGATCTCAGGCAACCAATTATGAGGAGACAGCCCTGGTCACTGGGGACCAATGTGAGGAGTTTGTGCCCTTTTTTTTTTTTTTTTTTTTAAGCAGTGGCCCTGGAGGGACACAGATATGCCCCTTTCCTGTTCTCACCTTGGAATCTCATCAAATTTGATGTGGGTGGGGTGGGAGACAATCACCAAGTGATGAAGTTTCTCTTAATGACCTTTGATTGATCTGCAACAGTTTAAAGTAGAGATTGAGGAGGGAAGATAAGGTGTCATATTTTCAAAATATTTATAGGAATCCTTTTTATGGCAGGAAAGAAAAAACTGGAAGCAAACAGTGTCTGTCAAGAGAGAGAACAGCTGAATAAATTGGAATATAGTTTCCTAGTTAGAAATGAGAAAATAAAGAATTAAGAGAAATTTGGGAAGGCTTGTCATACGAATATAGAGTGAAAGAAGAATAAAAGAACGGTTTATCCAATTACCACAATATTCAAATACTAAAGTAGATCTGTGGCTAATAGACTTAGATATTCCTTTTAATGATACAGCTCTTAACCCATCATCCATGTCTGCCCATCCTATGCAACTTGTGTCCTCTACTTTCCCTGACGTCATGAGAGGATCACTAGAGCTATCACTGCAAGCCTAACCTTCACCACATGACCAACTTATCTTTTCTTCCTATCATACATTTCTCTGATAACTTTGGTTTTTGGTGGGGCTGTGGGGGGTTAAGTGACTTTCCCAGGGTCACACAGCTAGTAAGTGTCAGTGTCTGAGGTTTGGATTTGAACTCAGGTACTCCTGAATCCAGGGCTGGTGCTTTATTCACTGTGCCACCTAGCTGCCCCCACTGATAACATCTTTTACCCCTCTTCTTCTAAGTTCCTCATTGCTTATATGTTGCAGCCTGCTCACACAAACCACATGCCTCTCCATTGCTATCTGTGTGATACTTATTTCCAATTATTTAGAGGCTGTTGTTTCCATCTATTGCTGCCATATAGCAACAACTGTGGTATTGGTATTAAAAAAGATAGATCTTTGTTGCTGGTTGAAGCTTGGAGTCATTAAAGAAGCTTCGCATTTCATGAAGACAATCTAGCCAGATCTCCTCCTGTTAAGCAGCTAGGTGGTGCAGTGGATGGAGTGCAGTACCTGGCACCAGGACTTTAAACCCAGCTTCAAAATGTCCTAGTGTGTGACCCTGAGCAAATCATTTAACTTTATGTCTCAGTTTCTTCATCTGGAAAGTAAGGGTAATAATAGCACCTACCTCTAAGAGTTGTCATGAGGGTGAAGTGAATTAATACTGACAAGCACTTTGAAAATGTTAAAGTGCTATATAAATGCCAGCTATTATTATTAATTATTATTATAATCATTGTTTGTCAGTAAATTACTTATTAAGCTCCTACTATGTGCTAAGAACAGGAGATACAAAGAAAGGTAAAGTCTCAAGGAGTTCTTAGTCTAATGGGGGAGACAACTCATGAAAAATGCCTACATACAAGCTATAAAGAGGATAAATTGGAAATAATAAACAGAGGGAAGGCATCAGACTTAAGGGAGATTGGAAAAGGTTTCCTGTAGAAGATGGTATTTTAAGTGGGACTTCAAGGAAGCTAAGTGGGACAAAGGAAGCTAAGAGGCAGGAGAGCATCTGAGGCTTGGGGAGCAGCCAGTGAAAATGCCCATTTAGGAGATAACATTTCCTGTAGGAAGAATAGAGAGGAGGCCAGTGTTACTGGCACTACATGGATATAAGTTATAAAAAGACTGGAAAGGTTGGGGAGGGAGGAAGGGGGCATATTATGAAGGGATTCAAATGCAGAAGATTTTACTTTGGATCTTAGAGACTATAGGGAACGGTGGAGTTAATTAAGGAGGAAGGAGAAGGAAGTTAAAGGAGGAGGAAGTGGCGTGGTCAGACTTGCACTTTACAAGGTCACTTGGACAGCTGAATGGAGAATGGACTAGAATAAGGAGAGCCTTGTGGCAGAGAGATCAGACAGCAGGTTACTGTAAAAGTCCAAAGGTGAGGTGATGAGGGGCCCGTACCAGGGTGAAGGCAGTGCTAGAAGAGTAACCCATTCTTCCAAGTCCTTTCTTTGTCTCTCCAAAGAGAATTTGTTACCATTCCTTTTATTTAGCCACAACATCCTCTTCTTCACATCTTGTTTATAGGAGAATGTAAAGATTGATGTTTCAGCTCTTCTTGCAGTGTTCTTTGGTCATTGGATCTCATTTTTAGAGTATAGACAGTCAAGCTAAAGGTTATGGACAGTCCGTCTAACTACTGTGATTCTTAGTACCTCTGCCAACTTTTCCATCACTTTGTCATTCTAATTGTGGGGAGGAAGGACTCCCACCGGACTGATTTTTTGGGGGTATTTTTTCTTTTTTTTCATGAGTTGCCATAGGCAAAGAATCCATCATCAAGTAGCTATCCTATTAATCAAAACTCTTGGTGCAATTAGCTAGATTGGTCCATAGAAATCAGATTTAGTCTGTCAATGGGGACTTGAAGCTTTTCTAGCATGATAGAACCTGAGAAGGGTATACACTCCACTGACATATCCTTCAAGAACTCAGGGTCATGGTCACAATATAACAAAAGAATAGGACCATAGGAATACAAAGACATCCAAAGAAATCAGAACTTAGGTTAATGCAATGGACTCTAGAAGACTGATGGTCTGTATCTCCTCAGAGGGATGGGCTAGAGGCATAGGAGAGGACATATACCATAGATATGGACAATATTTAGATTGTTTTTGCCTAACTCTTACTGTTTTTTGTAAATAGGGGAAGTTTCGTTGAAGAGGGAGGATTTTGAAAAGTGAAAGTGAAGTTTAAAAAAACTTTTATTTTGGGGCAGCTAGGTAGCACAATTAGGATAGGGCCAGCTAGGTGGCACAATGGATAAAAGCATTGGGCCCTGGATTCAGGAGACCTGAGTCCAATCCAGCCTCAGACATTGACATTTACTAGCGTGTAGGACCCTGGGCAAGTCACTTAACCCCCATTGCCCCGCAAAAAAATAAAATAAAATAAAAAATAAAAAACCCTTTTATTTAAAAAGAAAGAATGGAAAGGTAAGAGAGTAGAAATTGGAAGACCTATTAGGAGGCTACTGCTATATGTATGCGGATGGTAATGAAGGCCCTTATAAAGAGAAAGGAAATAACTCTAAATCAGACTGATTCCCAAAGCATATATGTAAATCAATATCATTATCATCACACCATGGTATGTCTTTGCTTACATGTTAATATATTCTTCTTCATTGATAACCTCCCCTTTAGAATATGAGCTTCTCAAAAGGCATGTTTTATTTGCCTAAAACTGTTCTGTGACTAAAGGTGCTTAATCCTAACTGAAAATTATATTACTGCTGAGAATGCGAACCAGTAATCTGAACACCAAGTAGAGTGTTTAGAAAAACTACCCTAACTGTGGAGGATAACATGTTGAATTTATGATATGCTTAAAAAGAAAAGCAAGCAGTCAAAAATGCAGATTCATAGCTTCATGTACAGTATTCTTTTTCTGTTCTGTTTTGTATATGGAAATGCTCATCTTAACAGGTATTGGTTAAGTTCAAGTTTTTGTTTTTGTTTTTTTGTGTTTTTTTTTTTATTTTAAGTGAGGTAATTGGGGTTAAGTGACTTGCCCAGGGTCACACAGCTAGTAAGTGTAAGTGTCTGAGGCCGGATTTGAACTCAGGTACTCCTGACTCCAGGGCCGGTGCTCTATCCACTGCACCACCTAGCCACCCCTCAAATTTTTTAAAAAACAAAAAAGTTTTCTTTCTTTTTTATAATTTGGAGTATTGGAAGACACACAATAAGTCTCTCTCACTGAACATGGTACCTTTTCCATTCAGGGGTTGTAAATAAATTTCTTTGAAGGGATTAGTCAGCTTATGTTTTGTAGAGCAATCTTAAAATGTGGCTACTAAAGAAGAGTCAAAGAATGTAAATTTGATTATAAAGTGAAATACAGGATTACAGTCACATTTTCTTCATGTTTTTGTGGGATTAGAAGAGAAGGCAATGCAATTGAAGCAGTGGCCACAAGGGGGAGGAGCTATGCTCTCATTTTTAATATTCTTGGAAATGCTGACAAGTTGCAGCAACATTATGTAGATTAAATGATTTGAAAAAAAGAATTAATAGCTGAGCATGAATCCATGCCCAAATGAATTAAACCTTTCAAGTAGAATAAGATATTTTGCAAATAAATTATTGAAGAAGGTAGGGAAAGGAAGGTTAATAGTGGTGGTAGTGGGTGTGGGTGTTAATGCCAGATTATGAGATAGAATCAACAAATATTTATAATATCTATTTGTGTTATGTGCTGCATACTTTATTAGTAGTATGTTATTTAGCAAGATCTATGGAAGTCATATGGATAGGATAGAAACCTGGGTGATCTGCTAATTTAAGAAACAAGATTAATTTCCAGATGTGGTCATGCTTTCCTATTCTTTCAAAAAGTAACTACTGCACCATCTGTTTTTCAATGAACTATTTCAAAGAGCACCAAGGGTATGTTAAAGACATTGGTCAAAGGACTGTAGATCTCACACATCACACATAGGTAAGAGGTCAAACTGCCTCAGACAGAGACATATTTCCACTTTTCCCTGCCCCCCCCAATAAAGGAGAAGTTATCATTTACATGTGGAATAAGATTTTTTTTAAGTATGCCCCATATTATATGCATTTATTGACCATATGCATCTTGTTTAAACAGAATCATTTCAGGGGGATCTCTTTGCAATAGTCAAGGTACCCCACACTAGAAACTTACAGATCTGCAAGTAATTTTTCAATACAAAGTATAGTCAGATATAAATTAAAAAGACATTTGGAGAGGGTGATGGCCAATGTTTAGATAAAAAGACTGAATGTGAGATATGTAGATTTTATGTTGTAAGTGCAACTGTAGATGAGGCAAAGTTAACTTATTAATTCTCTACTGACAATAAGAGGGAATGGGAAGAGTAATAATAACAACCACAACAATAACAATAAACTGACATTTATATGGGGCTGTGACATTTACAAGCACTTTGTACGTATTAGGGTTACAAGGTGTCCCTAGTCCTCCACCTTTCTTGGTAATGTCATGGCTAATAATTCAGCTCTTCCTACTCTTGATAATGTTCTGGTTGGTGGTTTACACCTTCTAGCAGCTTCAAAAGTAAAGAATGTCCCGTCCCTCCCGATGCAGGTCCTATTAGTACATGAATGATTCCCAATGGGTCATAGACTGAGAGAGTAGCTTCCATTCACCGACCTTCTTAATTCACTGCTGTGAACCCCAAGGTAAATGGATCTCTGTTCACTTAATGGAGATCAGTCTCCCCTCCTTCCAAGCTGATTACTTTTGCTGGCAGAGCCTTTGATGTAGATAAACATTGCCTTATTCTCACAGATGGAACTGAGAAGTCAATGTGATTAGCAGCATGTGAAGCCGTTTTGAACAGAAGTGGTAGCCAGGACTTTTGGAGTTTGGCCTTTGACCTTGATTCTTAAGGTCTCTTTTTTCTTACGTGTGGGCTTCTGAGGGAATAAGAGCCAGGGCATTCTCCTATCTCTACTCTTCACTGCATCCTGGCAAAGAGAGAGTGATTTCTGGGCTGTGTCTACAGTGAAGCCTGGCTTTGCTCGACCTTTTGTCCCTCTCTCTTGACCCTGCTTGCTATCTTGGCTCTTCTTTCTGTTATGACCTGGAGCTGAGTCAGGAAACAAAACCAGAGGCCTGGTTGTAACCTCAACGTGCTTTTGTCGTCCCGTCCTTCCCTCCTTTCCCCCTCCCTCTTCCACCTCTTCTTTCCTCTATTCCCCTTTCACATGCTCCTTCCACTTAGAGAAATTCCATGGTTATCCTCTTTGTGGTAATACTCATGTGCCTTATATTTCTGGGATTCTTATCAAGGATTGTGTTTTCCTTAAATAGAAATAATAACTGATAGATTTTTTTATGGTCCATGTGCTTGATAGATTGGGATATATATATATACACACACACATGTGTGTATGCATATATGTATATGCATGTGTATGTTTATATATATTATATATGTATGCATTACTGAGATACAAATTCCCTTATACTCTATATTCTGATAATCCCCGTTAAAAAGCCCCTCAAGCAAAACTGAATAGTTATTCTGCAGGTTCAATTTTTCTGATGTACTACAACCAGTCAGAAAATCTCAGGAGTCCTGCTATCCTGATAGATTTATTTTCTTTCTTTTCTTTTCTTTTCTTTTTTTTTTTTGCAGGGCAATGAGGGTTAAGTGACTTGCCCAGGGTCACACAGCCAATAAGTGTTAAGTGTCTGAGGTCAAATTTGAACTCAGGTCCCTCCTGAATCCAGGGCCAATGCTTTATCCATTGTGCCACCTAGCTGGCCCTATCCTAATAGATTTAAAAGGTGAAGCAGTTTCAAAAGCTGTAAGAAGTTGAGATGGGGTTCTTCTCTGCCCCACCCCACTCTGGATAACAGATGAAAGAAAATATATCCACATTGCCCCTCCCTACTCCTGTCCTGGCTTATTAAGATCAGAGTTCCTATTTTTATTTATTTTTTTTGTTTTGTTTTTTAGTGAGGCAATTGGGGTCAAGTGACTTGCCCAGGGTCACACAGCTAGTAAGTGTTAAGTGTCTGAGGTCGGATTTGAACTCAGGTCCTCCTGACTCCAGAGCTGCTGCTCTATCCACTGTGCCACCTAGCTGCCCCTAGAGTCCCTATTTTTGAAAGGAGGTCAACACTATTTCTTGCCTCTAGGCATCTGGGGGCATCAGAGATTTTATTTCATCTAGGACACTAAACCACCTCAGATCCCAAGCCTTATCTCATTGAAGACACTGAGGAATTTGGTGCTTCTAGAGACTCAGAGACTGGAAGCTGAAGAAGTGGGCCACAGGTAGGGTATATCTTGGGTGTGCTTTATTCCCCACCTACCCTGAACTTGAAATGAGGCTTGGGAATGGGTGCAGAGCATGAGTTCATTCTAGTCCCCGGGGAACCTAATCATCAATTTTCTTTCCCCTGCTACCATGAATTGGCACAGGTTACACAAGTTTCAATGTCCCCACCTGGGCCTACCTTCATAATGAAGTCACTATCAAGATATATGTTAACTAAATTTGGATAACTAAATAGGATCCTGGCACTTTAGGAGCCAGAGGCAGTAATGATCTGCCCTGACTGCTTTCTCTATCATCACAAGACCCTAAAGCAGTGGTCACCAAACTTTTTTATTACATACCCCACCAGTATATCATGAAGGGGAAAAAATGAGAAGATTTGACAACTGATGGGTGAGAGAGGGTAAGGAGATGAAAATGACACCAAATATATGAACCTGGATGATTGGGAAAGTACCCTCAACAGTAATAGTGAAATTAGGAAGAGAGATGAGTTTAGGAACAAAATCAAGAAGTCTGAGAAGAGACTGTAGTCCATCCATCTACTTGCTTATACAGTGAGTCTCATTCTGTCTGACCCAAGATGAAGACAAGAGTGCAAGTCTGTATGTGTCAGCTACAAAGTGATCTGAGGGAGGTATTTTTCCAGTGGTACATGCACAGATATTATTGTAGGTTTCTAGATTACAGTTAGATCACAAATGATCTGAGGAAACTCCTTTACCTGGCTCAGAATGGGGAGGTTGGGAATAGCATAGTAGAGGGAGGGAGCAGAGCGGGGGAGTCTGGGGATGGGTCTAGTTGTGTTAGAATCAAACTCTCTCTTTGGCTATCATGGAGAGTACACCTCTTCTTATGTCCCAAGAAAAACTGGGCCAGGAAGAAGGGTAAGCATAATCCTTGCTCCTCACTCTTACTTCCAGACTTCTGCTTTGCCACCATCACTCAGTATTGATAGTTACCTTGAGGTTTACTCCATTCATCATTATCACCCAGTCCAACTCCTTGACATAGTCATTCCCTGACCTGTAAGGTCACTTTCTCTCCTTTCTTAAGGATTGTAGTTCTCCTTTCTACCGCAAACCCTGCCCTCACACTTGAGGTCATATATGTATATACTTCTTTGAATACTCTGGCTTCCCGGTTCATCAGCCTCCTCAGCTCCCTTGACCTACATTTTATTATACCTCAGACACATTTTGATGTTTATGCCATTCTGTTTTCACAATTTCATACTTTGTGACCCTGATCTCTGTGATTTTCTCTGACCAAAGCCTCCTCTTATCCAATGACTCCTGTCTCATCCCTCCCAAATCTACTGATTACAACCACTGGACACTCCACTTTTCCTTGTTTTTCCCAGTCTTTCTACCTGATTAAGAGAAAGTGTGCTGTGGTGAATAGTAACCTGTGCTTAGGGTCAGGAAGGTCTAGTCAAATCCACCTCTAACACTAATTAGCTGTGTGACCTTGAGCAAGTCACTTCATCCCTGAATAGAACCTAAGCTCTTGGAGGGCAGGGACTGTTACGTTTGTATTTATCTTCAGCCCCACGAAAAATATTTTTAGTTCTTTTTGATTGATTGGGGGAGTTGGGGGGGACACAGAAGCCCAAAAGGTGTGGAGGGGCCAGACTTAGTTGTGTGTGGTGGTGGTAAATGCTGTGTATATGTGGAGAATGTTGAATTAATGCAATTTAAGTTGTGAGGGATGCATCTACAAGGCTGGAGAGGAGGGAGGAAAAGGGGGAGGGGGGGCTGGGGAGGGTCCATCCTGGAGCAGGGATGGTGAGGACGCTCTCAGGAGAGAACACGTTTTCGGGGCGGTGAGGTGGGGCGTGTAGGGTCATGAGCTGAGCCCCGGCTTTGCAGGATCACCCTCAGCAAAGGACGGTGCTCCCCAGTAAGGTACCTCCGCGTCGCGTCTCAAAGGCGACCATGCAGAGAAAGGAAATAGAAACCTAAAAACCGACCGTGTGACCGCCTTTGCCCTTTTGGACGAAACACATGCGACGCCCACTTCGGGCGCTTTTAAATGACGACGTGACGCTGCTCTCCTGATACAGCAGAAACGCGGAAGTTCTCGCGATATCACGGCCTGCGAGGGTAGGCGGGGAGTAAAAGGGTGGGGCCACACTCCCCAAGTTCGCGCGTGGTAGCTCGCTCCAGCTGGCATCTGCGCATGTCCCGGTGCTCAGCTGCGGGCAGCGGGAGGCGTCTGCTAACTTTTTGTCCTAAACAGTTGGTCTGTGCGGATCTCCGCCTTCCTCCTCCACTTTCTCCTCCTCTGCCTCCGCCTCCTCTGCCTCCGCCTCCTAGTCCGATCCTGTGGGGAGGTGGCTGGTCGGTGGCTGGTGTCCGGAGTCAAGGGCCCCTGGGGCGGGATGGTGCCGCAGAGCCAGGTGAGGACCTCCGGCTGTGTGACCTCAGGCGGGTCGCTTCACCTCGCCGGGCCTCAGTTTCCCTATCTGGAAAATGAGGGATTTGGCCTGGGTATGGCCGCGGGATCCCTTCCGGCTCCAGAGCCATGATCGTAGAAAATGGAGTGCTTCCTTCCCTGTATTATGCCCTAGTTATCCTGTACATAGCTTGTTGGTATTTATTTGCACGTTGCCTCCGTTAGATTGAAGCTCCTTGAGGACAGGGTTCTTCCTTTCCTTCTGTGTCTCCGGCGCTTTGTACAGTGACTGGCACATAGTAGGTTGCTTGGTGTGTGTGTGTGTGGTGTGTGTGTGTGTGTGTGTGTGTGTTTGCACGTTCTTCTTCTTGGGATTGTAACTCCTTGCGGGCAGGGACTGGCCTTTTTCCCTCTTTTCCCCACTACTTAGTTCAGTGCCTGGCACATATTGGGCGATTAGTAAATACTGATCGATTGAGTAAACCAATGGGTTACAGGTCACCCTGTCATATTCCCGCACCAACTGGGCTAGACCTCCACCTTCTCTTCCGAACCCGTCCCTCTCTCCCCACCCCCCCAAGAAAAATAATCTTGTCTAAAGAATCATGGGAATAAATGAACGGAACCAAAACATTGTAACAGTAACAAGAATGGTGTCCCTGACCAACCGTGAATGATTCAGATGACTTAGCTACTGTTTGTAGCTGTAGAATGATCCAAGACAATTCCTAAGGGACTCATGATGAAAAATGCTATTTCACTTTCAGAGAAAGAACTGAAGAAGTATACTTAAAAAAATATTATCTTTGGAAAAGGGGGGTGTTGTCCTTTTCTTTTGCAACATGGCTAATGTGGGAAATGTTTTGCATGACCACGCATACATAATCTATATCAAGTCGTTTTGCCTTCTCAAGATGGGGAAGAGGGAGGGGAAGGAAAGAATATGGAACTCATTTTAAAAAGTTAAAACTTTTGTCCATGTGATGGAGAAAAAAATACAAATTAAATAATAATAAAAGAAATGATAGGGATGCATAAACATGTATGACCTATTGAAATTTAAATTTTTTTCAAGTTTTGAATTCTATCTCAGAGGAGCTAGGTTGAGTCCTGCCTCTGATGTACCTCTGCGACCTTGAGCAGATGACTTAGCCTCCCTAGGACTCAGTTTCCTCATTTGTAAAAGGATAGCCTCAGAGATCCCTTGCGCCTAGATCTGTGATCCTGGGATCTGTTCTTAGTTATGTGGGGCTTCTGTGACAGTGCCTGGGATATTGAGAGGGAAGTCTTTAAAAAAACACCCGTTCCCTCTCCCCCCTCAGTTTTGTGCAGCCCAGTAAAAGTTCACCTTGCTGGTTTGGAGTCAGGCTTGTGTCAGGTTGAAGTGAAACTTAATTGGCCTCACTCTAATTTTTATTTTACTCCCCCAGCTCTTGGTAGTACAGTCTTGGCTCTTGGCTTCAGTAAGAATAATATCAACTGTTTTTAAAGGTTACAAAGCAATCAGTAAATTTATAGCTTTTGTTGAAGATGCTTGGAAAAGTATTTGAATAAAAAAGATGACAGGAATCATGAGTTCCCTTAAATAGGCTACATTTATCTGAAATTAGCCAGTATGAATTTATTTCAGTAACTTAGAATTTTTGATTGTTTTGTAGTTAATGTTTTTTGGTGCAATTTGGAGCATTATTTAACTCCAGGAAATGCCTTTGGATTCAGGGTTGCCAGTTTTTTAGTGAGCCTGGGAAATAATTAACCTGTTTATCCTGTATTTCAGGTTTCTTGTTGTAATTTTAATCCTTGCCTCTATTCACCTGCTTTTGTAAATGTTAGTTTTATTTAATATTTACACAACATAATCTTTAGCAACTGGGTCATGGGGCTGTAGAGGTCATTCCCTCCAACCTGCTCATTTTATAGCTGAGGAAACCGAGGTCCTTTCTGTTAAAATAATGCATCCCGGGTTGGGGGGGGCAGCTAGGTGGCAGTGGATAAAGCACTGGCCCTGGATTCAGGAGTATCTGAGTTCAAATCCAGCCTCAGACACTTGATACTTACCAGCTATGTGACCCTGGGCAAGTCACTTAACCCCCATAGCCCCACAACAAAACAAACAAAAAAATAATGCATCCCTGAATATTTCACAATGATGCATAAACATTTTCACTTAGTTGGTCAGATTAATTTTTAAAAATTGACGTATCAGTGAAATTCTTATACTTGAATGGTATAAAAACGAAAGCAGGTCTAAGATTGTGTTTTTTTTTTCCAGCAGTAAAATGACTGATATATTTCAAAGTTTAAGGACAGACCTAAGAAAGCTTTATATTCTAGTATTTGAATTTGAAAACATAAATGTTTTTCTTGGAGATACCTAAGAATTTTATTAATTTCTCAAGGTCTAAATTTGTTGACTTATTGATAATTTTTCTATGTACATTTTTAGCATATGATAAAACTTCAGTTCACTTCAACAAACATTTATAAAATACTGTTTGCAAAACATTGCCTGTATAATTAAAATTCTCTACTTGCAAGGTACAGTAATTCAAGCTTTGAATGTTTATGATATTCTGAGAAAGTACAGTGTACAGGAAAGTCAGCAGCCCTAGGGTGTATTCATGGCATTAATTACATGTGACTTTGACCCCCTTTTAGGCTTCAGTGTCATCATCTAACAAATAAGTGAATTAAACTGTATTGAAGGACTCTTCCACCTGTAAAATTCTAAAGGTTTTTTTGTTTTGGATTTTTGGTTTTTTTCCTTCTACTTGGGAGGAAAAATAAGATTGTGGTGTGTTATTGATGACCTTTCCTCCCCCCTGCTCTCTGTAGGTTACTGTGTTGTATTTTGCAAGAAGTGCTGAATTAACTGGTGTTCGTTCAGAGACCATTTCTGTGCCACAACAAATAAAGTCTCTGAAGCTCTGGGAAGAGATTGAAAGTCGACATCCTAGGTAGTTTAATATTTGTGGACTACGTTGGGTGGGTGGGGTGGGGGACTTTTTGTGAGGGGGGTGATCATTGAGAGCTCCTTCAGTGTAACAGGGTAGACTGGACTTTATCCCAAGACGTCTTTTTCTACTGGTGAGACACGGTTCCTATAGTCTCCAGAGAATAAAGAAGGCATTGTGGCACAGCAGAAAAAAGCTTTAAGAATACCAGGTATCAGAGGTCCTGAGTTTATGCCAAATTAGCTCTGTGACCTTTGACAAGTCACTTAACTTCTCTAGACCTTAGTTTACTTTCCTCTGAAATGAAGGAGTTCAACTAGATGATCTTAAAGATACATTCCCATACCATCTGTGTAGTTCCATCAACCAGTTGGCACAACTGTTTTCCCCTGGCAGGGATGAATTAAGTAACCTTTATTCTTGATCTTACAGATATTCTTTTTTTTTTTCTGTTCTTGCCCATTATTTATGTTAGTCCTAAGGCTGCTTTTTCGTTATTATTTGTCTGTTTGATGATATGGTATATTGCAGGTTCTGTGTTTTGTTTTCTTTTTGCTTTTGCACATAGTCAGGTTAGCTGATATCATCCTAAGGCAGGACCCAGATTTTCTATATAAGGGAGAGAGGGACACCTTGTAGACTTCGTCCTGCCAGATTCTGACCTGTAAACGGACTGATCTTAAGTAGTATTGCTGGTCCTCATCTCTTTACAAAATTCCTGATTCAGTTATTTCCCAACATTTCCAGTTCACACAGCAGGTTCCCATAGCCCTGTCTTATCTAGAATCTGTAAAACAGACAGCTAAAAAAAAAAAGTGAGTGAATTTAAGCAAGTCTGAATGTAAAGATATGCAAATTTGTTATCAAAGAAAGGATACACTACATTGGTTTATTTTTCACTGATAGATTTTATTTTATATCAGTTTATTTTATATCACTTCTTAACCTTTTTTTTTTTCTTGGGCAGACATGGAGTTAATGTGGTACAGTGGAAATAGAATTGAATTTTGAGTCAGGAGAAATGGATTTGAACACTGACTTTGCTGCATTTTTTACCTGTGTAATCTTAGTTCATTCACTTTGTCTGCTAGGGTCTCAGTTTTCTCATCTATAAAATAGGGTGTTTTAATTAGGCAGTCCCTAAGGACCCTACCTGCTCCAAAGCCTGTAATCTCTATTAATTGCAACAAATCTTGTTCTGGAATTTTTTTTAAATAAGTTTGAGCTCTTTACAAACAAACATTTTAAAGTTGAAATGTCGCAAAGACATCAGAAAACAAAGTTTGCTACAGAATTTTACTTTCTTACATTCATTTCTTCAAGTTTTGAAAAAATAATAGTCATTATAACTTTAGGACATGTATAAATTATTATTATTATTATTGGTTTTTTTTTTTGCAGGGCAATGAGGGTTAAGCGACTTGCCCAGGGTCACACAGCTAGTTAAGTGTTAAGTGTCTGAAACCGAATTTGAACTCAGGTCCTCCTGAATCCAAGGCCAGTGCTTTATCCACTGCGCCACCTAGCTGCCCCTATAAATTATTTTTATACTTATTTTGTAATGTAGCTTTAATGTGTAATGTAGACATTTGTTGTAGACATTTTAATGTAGATATAAATTGGTACCATATTTGACATCATAGTTTTAGCAATGATTAATAGCTGTTAGGAAAGAATATACAGACTTGTAGTTACCTCTACTTTTGTTTATATGAACAACTTATTATATTCATCTTAGAGTCAGACTGAATGAACAGCCTGGGGTTGAACTCAACCACTTGCTATTTTGAGTTTGCCTGCCTGTTCATAGAGCTTTAAAAAAAAAAAAAGAGGCCATTCATGTGCCTGATCCTGTGGAAACATCATTGGCCCTGCCCAGAAGATGACTGCTATGGAAGAGGTTTTGGGAAATCCTCTTTCCTATGGCCTAGTATATGTCATCTGCAGCACATGTGTTTTTATACTTTTTTGGGGGGGGGCAGAGCAATGAGGGTTAAGGGACTTGCCCAGGGTCACACAGCTAATAAGTGTCAATTGTCTGAGGCCGGATTTGAATTCAGGTCCTCTTGAATCCAGGGCCAATGCTTTATCCACTACACCGCCTAGCTGCCCAAAGTTTGTTTTGTTTTGTTTTGTTTTGGGGTTTTTTTGCGGGGCAATGAGGGTTAAGCAATTTGCCCAGAGTCACACAGCTACTAAGTGTCAAGTGTCTGAGGCCAGATTTGAAGTCAGGACCTCCTGAATCCAGGGCCAGTGTTAGCACGTGTGTTTTTAAAAATGCTTTATGACTCACAGAAAGAAACAGAGTGGCATATTGGTTAGGGGCCTGGCCTTGGAGTCAGAAAGAAAGATCTGTTTCTGACACATGCCTGATGACAGGCAAGGCATTTAATATCTCAGTGCCCCAGGAAAGTGTTTAAGACTCTAAGATCGGGGCAGCTAGGTGGCGCAGTGGATAGAGCACCGGCCCTGGAGTCAGGAGTACCTGAGTTCAAATCCGTCCTCAGACACTTAACACTTACTAGCTGTGTGACCCTGGGCAAGTCACTTAACCCCAATTGCCTCACTAAAAAAAAAAAAAAGACTCTAAGATCAGTCACTGACCTGCAACACCAGAGGGTGAAATCATAGGTGAAGACAAGAAAAAAGACACTTTATAGTAAATACTATCTTGATCACCAGCTGCTGGTTTATTAGACATCTAATATCATCTTTTTGCTTAAGTGGGGAGAGCAGTGAAAGGGCTTAACTGCTAGTCCGAAGAGGCTAGCTATTTTCTCATTAAAACATGAGTTGAGGGGGCAGCTAGGTGGTGCAGTGGATAAAGCACTGGCCTTGGATTCAGGAGGACTTGAGTTCAAATCCAGCCTCAGACACTTGACACTTAACTAGCTGTGTGACCATGGGCAAGTCACTTAACCCTCATTGCCCAAACAAACAAACCAACAAAAAACCATGAGTTGAAAGCTTTGGGATGACATTCAACAAAAATGATAATTTATGCCTTTATTGGCATTTAATAATTATTTAAGGATATAGCAGAATTCCATTGTAATAGCCATATATACCATGCCATATCATATTCCTCTAAATATATCAGTAAAAAAGTTCAACATAAGTAGGTTTAAATCTTGACTTATGGGGTTATCAGTATACAAATGCAGTACATGAAGTACAGAATGCAGGGATAAAATATTCTGTTTCCGCTTGGGATAGAAAAGAGAGATTGATTTTGAGCAAGAGATTTGCCTTTTTGTTTTGAGTTCTTTCTTAAAGGAATTTAGCCTATACAAAGGGAGAGTAACGCAGAATAATGTATATCATTTACTGTGTGGTTTCATTTTACTTTTTCCCTCCTATCTCACAAATGGCTCAATACTTGTTTGTTTTTTCATTTTTTCTATGTGTTTCTTGCCTTTGTTTATAGAATAATAAATATATCTTCTCTGGATTGGGTTTCCATATTTTGGATTTTGAAAAGAATGAAATTTTACTTATTGGTTTTAAGAAACTTACTTATCACAACTTTGACAGCTCCTTTAAAATGATGGCTTAGCTTTTATGTTTTCTTCAGGTTAGCTGATGTAAGAGATCAAGTGATATTTGCTGTTCGTCAGGAATATGTCCAGCTTGGAGATCAGCTCCTGTTCCTACAGCCAGGTGACGAGATTGCAGTCATTCCCCCCATTAGCGGAGGATAGTATCTCTGGGCAGTTGGGGTATGTATGGTTTCCACTTGTTACCAGTGTTACATAGAAGAAAAAGATATGAGAAAACTCATCAGCAGTTCTCTTGGGCTTGCTGGTTTTTTGTTGTATGCCTGGACCAGTTATTTTTGTTCTAAGATGCCATGCTAATATCAATTTGAAGCATTCCTGCCTTATAGAGTCATAGATCTAGAACTAGAAGGGACTTCAGGATGCATCTGGGCCAATTTCCTTACTTTACGCATAAGGAAGCTTGAAACCCAGGGAAATTAAGCGATTTGCTCAAGGTCATCTAGTTAACAGTCAGCAGATGTATAATTTGAACCCAAGTCCTCTGACTGCAGACTCATTTATCTTTCCTTTATACTACACTGCTTCCTGTTTTGGGTCTGTGTCTCATTCACGTACACAAGAATCTTAATCAAGGGCTCTAATGGACAAAGGAGTTCTTCATTGCTGGAATGGGAAAACATTATACTTCACAACAGGCATAGCATTCATTTCTTTTGTGTGGACCTGACAAACAATGCCTCAAGTAGTGCCACCCTGGCATGTCAGGGCCATATCATCTTTGTAAACTATTCAACGGAAATCTGGCCTTAATTGTGCATAGTATAAGGTGATCATTTAATGTATATCGGTGTCCCAGCCTTGGCTTAATGTAAACAGGAAGAATGTGGCGTGGTTTATGTTATCCATGTTAAAGTGGCATAATAGTTATATAAAATACATACACAGATGCATATATATAATACATCAATATATGTATGTATTTGTATAGACAGAGAGAGAGCATGCATTGTTTGCCTTCTCTGGATTTATATAAGGAGGAGTATTTCATGCATATGAATCTGTTACATTTCTCCAGTTTAAAAAAAATATTTCAGAATTTGTGTTACATAATCCCAGACCTAGTCATAAATTATTCTTGTAGTGGTGTGGGCCATTTGAGGAACATAAATTATGGCTGTGGAAATAAGCTCTGTTTTAAAGTTTCCAGACCTAAGTTTGCTTATTCATTATGGTTCTTTAAGGAAAAAGAAGAGGGGCAGCTGGGTGGCACAGTGGATAAAGCACTGGTCCTGGATTCAGGAGGACCTGAGTTCAAATCCAGCCTCAGATACTTGACACTTACTAGCTGGGTGACCCTCATTGCCCCGCAAAACAAAACAAAACAAAAAGAATAAGAGGTGGAAAGAAAATATGGTGGTGAGTTGACTGTAGCTGTGCTTGGCTATATCTTTTAGACCTTTGCTTTGGTATTGAGTAATAGTATGGAAGAAACTTTTCTTTCCCTAGATATATGGCCAGATATAGCACAAGTTGTGATCATGACTTGTGCTGTAATTATCAGCTTTTTCCTCCCTTCTCACTGCTGCAACTAGAACCCCTTGGGACTGAGTACAAGATCAACTCCAGTGCAGAGAGGAAGGGAGGAGGATGAAGACAGCTGACTTCAGGGTCAAGGTGTGTGTAATAGGATTGCATTTGCCAGATGTAATAATAAGTGGCATTCACTATAGTGTGGCAGTTAGGGAAATTGTGGAGTGGAAGGAAATGAGTCATCAGAGCCGATTTGTTTGTCCTTCCAGAGGCTGGAGTGCATATAGGGGAGATAACTGTCAGCAGTGTCGACTTGAACTTTAAGGTCTTTGAAGACAGATTGTAGCTGTAGAAGGATTCCTATCCTTCTGGATCTTGAGTCTCAACTCAGCCTTCAGTTTTATGGCCTGAGCAAGTCACATCACTGCTCTGAGCTTCAGTTTTCCAATCTGTAAAATGGGGATAATAATATTCGTATCACCTCTCACAAAGTTGCTGTAAAGAGAGCACTTTGTAAAGAGCAAATCGTGTTGTGAATATGAAAGAGTTTTGTTATTTTCATCACACTTGACATGTAATTACTCCTGATATACCCTACATGAATGTAAATTAAAGCCTCTCTCTCCCAAAACATAACTGACTACATTAGAAAATACATCATACACAATTAACCCATGAGCTAGGGACTTCCATCCTCAGTATCCAACTGGTTTCACCTCATCATCTCATTTAACTGACTTGTTTTTTTGTTTTTTATCTTTTAATACTTGAGAAGGAAGGAAAGGGTTAGTAATAATGCTTAGTGATTTCTGTAAATATTTTTGTTTCTAGGGAATCTATGAATGCAATTGAAGACAAACCTAAAGATATAATCAAATTTACTGCTGAGAAGCTCTCAGTAGATGAAGTCTCACAGTTGGTGATTTCTCCTGTCTGTGGAGCTGTGTCTCTGTTTGTGGGTGAGTTTTAATTTTCACACTGTTGTAAGTAGCACAGGAACAATCCTATCTTCTGATGGTTCTGCTTCTGCTCAGCTAAAACATGACTTCTTAGTTAACATTTTCAAAATTTACAAGTAAATATTCTGACAAATGTGATGTTGAGGAACTTAGTTGTTTAATATGTTATTGGTATTTTAGTAAGTTCCAAAAAACTGCAACTCAAATTCTAATATGTAAGGATCAGAAAAAAATGTACTGTCATTACTTAGAATCTTTTTATTTTTTCTCTTTAATTTTGAAGAAAAATTTTCCTGTCATAGAAACGATACAGTAACATAAATTATTTTCTTTTGAGTGTTGAATATCATCCTGTGGTGCCATAAGAGGAACACTTTCATTCCTCTGAGTGAAATAATTATTCTATATTTAGCTTTCCTCTTAAATCTGGGCCTAAAGATTATTTTTATGTAGCAATTATAATTGCTACACAGGTTCTGGAAAGCTTTTAAATTGATATTGGGGGCGCAGCTAGGTGGCTCAATGGATAAAGCACTGGCCGTGGATTCAGGAGGACCTGAGTTCAAATGCCACCTCAGATACTTGACACTCATTAGCTGTGTGACCCTGGGCAAGTCACTTAACCCCCATTGCCATGCCAAAAAAAAAATTGATTTTGGACTGATTAAGGTTACTGTTCTGTGAAGAAAAAAATAATCTTTCTTTTGTTGAAGGTACCATAATATTTGTATTTTTAAGGAAATATGCGATGTTACTAATTAATTTTTTTCTTTTATTTTAGGGACTACAAGAAATAACTTTGAAGGGAAAAAAGTTGTTAGCTTAGAATATGAAGCATATGTGCCAATGGCGGAAGCTGAAGTCAGAAAAATATGTGCTGCTGTTAGACAGCAGTGGCCAGTCAAGCACATAGCTGTGTGTCATCGGCTTGGGTGAGCTGGACCTCGTTGCATCTTTGTAAATTTCAATACCATTTGCTGCCCATTTTAAAACTTGTGTTGATCATAATGTGGAGCATTTGACACGATAATCCTGCAACTGAACTATATCAGGGGGAGAGGATATATATGTAGTAGAAATCTGAGAGCCATTGTGATATTCACTTTTGGCTTCCTTTTTCAGCTTTTTCACTTGTTTTTTTTTTCTCTTTTTTTTCCCCAAACACTAAATTCATCAGCATAAATTATTCCAGTTCTTTCTACACATATTGTGCTCAGTCTGATAGCCATGGGAATTAGCAAAAATATGGCTATAGGATGTACTTAACATTCTTGAAAATTCTCAATTGTCCATGGTCTATGAATCTAATGGACCAGCACCCTTAAAGTAAAGTGACTAGCAGATGTTTAATTTAGTTTTCATTCTTATATAATTAAGATAAATGGAGTTTCAGGTTTTCTAGGGAGTTCTTGAAATGGGGATTTACTAGGGGCTACAATGTACAATGGAAATTACATAGAAAATACTGTCTCTACTTAGAAGTACCATAGAATATTCAACATGATGTACCCATGTGTATAATATAATTGATTCTTTCCCTTCTCTAAAAGATAGGATAGATGCATAACAACAGATTGGCTCAAATTCTCTTTTCCCATATGAATATAATTATGGTATGGAATATAGTTTCAACACTCTATTTAAGAACTATATGATATTCTTATAGCAAACCCTATAAGTTGTACCTAGCAAATTACCTTTGTTACTTAAAACACAAGTTGATCAGATTGATTTTAAAACATTTTTTTCCTTCATCTTACTTCAGCTTAGTTCCAGTAACAGAAGCAAGTGTGGTCATTGCTGTGTCTTCAGCACATAGGGCTGCATCCCTTGAAGCTGTGAAATATGTTATTGATACATTAAAAGCCAAAGTTCCAATTTGGAAAAAGGTAAAAATCTTGATATCTGATTTTGTAATTTGACCATACTTATATATGCTTAGGAATGAAGGCATTTTACACATTATGTATGCTAAGGAATCCATATCATCTTAGGGCTGATCTATTGCAGTTAGCTTCCTAAAACACTGATCCCAACATGTCATGTCCCTCCCCTATTTAAAAACTGTAAAATATATAGGACAGAGTCAGTACTTACCTTGACATTCAAGATCCTCCGCATTCTATTCCCAGTCTACCTTTCCAGCCTTCCATTCCATTACTTCCCTTGTGAGTTCTTTTTTAGCCATCCTGGTCTGTTTACTGTTCTTCAAATATGCTTATGCTTTACTAGCTATGTTCCCTTTCTTGGGATGCTATTCCCTCTTCACACTTTCATTTTCATACTTTTTCCCTGACTACTCAGGCTCAAATTAATCTCTTCTTTGAACTCATTTTCTTGATATCTTTTTAATTTGAAGAATTTATGGCCCTTGAGAGCAAGGGCTATTTATTGTATCCCCTGCAGTACCTGAAATATCTTCTAGGTGGGAACTAGCCTTGTGATTTCATTGTCATAGGGAATTCCCCTCTCTAAATACAAATTGGCACCTTCTTTGAAATTTATAGTCTGTAAGTATTGCCTGAACCACTAAGAGGTTAATGGTTAGTGTGTGTCAGAGGCAGGATTAAAACCAGGCCTTCTTGGCTCCAGAGCCAGGAAGTAGTAGCTTTCAAGTAGCTTTTGACAACATGGTGCTTCTCTGCAGAAAGAAGAGTCAAGTCCTAATTGAATTGTATACTAGGCCCTCAATAAATTGTTTGATTGATTATTTGTGGTGAATTGAGCTAACAATATTAAAGACCTAAAAAATGACTTTACATTCCCTGTATAATATTTAGGTACTCAATATACATTGAATTAAAAAATAACAACTAGTTTTAAATACATTTTTTAAACTTTTTCCATTAACATGAAATCTGGGCCTTGACCACATCATAGATACTGAGACTTACAAACACCTCATTTAACATTTTTCTTTTTTGTTTTCAAGTTGCTGGGTTGTCTATTTTCATGAAGGAGGAGATAAAGTTGTTCTAAATCTGCCCATACTCTCTTCCCCTGCCCAGCCATTATATTAAATAAAGTGTGTGGTGTGTTGTTTTTTTAAGTAGAGTTAATTTTTAAATTCATCAAAATATATATGCTGCACTTTTGAGTAGATGTAGATAATAGCACTAAGTGGGGAAAAACGTATCAAGACAAAGATGAAAAAAGACTCCTGTTCACAAAAAAGCATTTTAGTAATAGTAGGGACACTATTAAAATCGATAAGAAGACAGATTATTAGCAACTAATTGCCTACCAATTCAAATTATTGACTTATACTTTCAGAAAGATTTTAATTTAGTTTTTTTGTTTTGTTTTTGTAGAATTTTTGGGGGAAAGACTTGGTCTTTGTTAACTTACTTTTATCATTTTTCAAGGAAATCCTTGGTACTTAATATCAGGAGAAACAAGATTGTTTATTTGAATATATATTTCACTTTTAAATGTTGTGATAGGTGACTAGTGGGGTATTGCTTAGTCTTAAAAAAGCTTTTAGCCCTTTCCATAAGCATTTCCTGTTCTGTGACCTGCTGGGTAGATTATGATCCTTACTCCAGCTATATTAGGGATTCTGGGGGGTTCTTTTTGTTGTTTTTCCTCCCCTGAACCCTTGGGAAAATTAGACAGGAAAGTAAGATGTTTATATCTTTTCTTCCTATCCTCAGTAGAGGAAATATGGGAGGGAACTTCTAATAGCCATCAGGGATGATACATCTTGAGAGAAATAAATTTACTCAATTTTAACAAATAACAAACATTCATTAACTACCTATTATGTCTTGGGTACTGTGAAAAAAAAATAGGGTATTTCCAAAGACAGAAGTGCTGTTTCTGTTATTAAATGATTATAGTTGGGCCACCACAGTATAGAGAATGAGGTTTAACCGAGAACAGGATTTTGAGGTTGATATTAAACGATGAGTGGAAACTAGATCTAAACAAATGGTGTTTCTTGATAATGTGAACAGTGGAGTGCTTGGGAAGGGACAGTGATATTGGAAAAAAATACTATAAAATAAAATTTAAAAAAATATGTGGAGAGGACTAGATGACTGCCCAGGTAGTGTAGTGTACTGTACTGAAAGTGTAGTGTATTCAGAGTTGGAAAGGAAGGATTCAAGCCATTTCTCTGGTTTTTACTAGCTATGTGCTCTTGAGTCAATTATGTAACTTTTTAGTCTTATCTATAGGATACATAGCCCCATTTTATAAGTACTCTGTGCTATGAAAGTGTGAGGTGTTATCATTAATCCAGGAAGCTAAAGAGTTCATCAGCACCTTACTAGTTCAGCTTTAGCTTTCTACTCTTGTGGAGTATAATAGGAGCTTCCCCCATTGTAACTTCCTCTTAGGGTTCATTTAGTCAAGAGTAAAAGGGCTTCTTTTTCTTGGCAAGTAGTATTCTGTCTTTGCAGACAGGTTAAGCTTTGGGTCACTGCTTAGATGAAAGCCAACTGCCATTTTGACTAAGGATCTTTGAAAAGACATAAAGGAGTCTTATCAGACCAAAAAAAAGGGTGGTGTTACAGGAGGAGGAGCCCTGTTGTTTAAGGGTGTTGTCAGGGATAGACAGGTAAGGTAGAAACACGAGTCTCCAAAATCAGTTTCTTTAAGCAACTGATAGGAATAAAGTTCTAGTCAGGTTATTGGTATGTACCATGATTTTCCATAGAAGATAATTATAATTTTGGTCTGGAAAGGAAACAGGGGCATAATCCCATTGAGAGTGGCTCACTTCTTCCCCCTGCATGTATACCACTTCCAGAGAGAACATGGTTGGACAGTAGAGAGAGGAAGGACAGAGTGTTACCCCCATATTCCTCAGATAAATTTAGCATAATTATGGTTTGTATTTCAAGAATAGAAGGGGAGTAGAGAGGAATGTAGTGCCCTATAGCCAACGGCCCTTATTTCACTGAGTGGGACATAGGGTTCCCAGATTTAGATTTGGAAAGGATTTTAGAGTTCACTTAGTTTAACTCCTTCATTTAATACATGGCCTATTAAATGAAGCCTAGAGAGGTAAGAGAATTTGACCAAACACATAGAAAATAAGTGGCTGAGCCAGGATTTAAACCCAAATCCATCATAGCTTAGATTTTTTTTTTTTTAGTGAGGCAGTTGGGGTTAAGTGACTTGCCCAGGGTCACACAGCTAATAAGTGTTAAGTGTCTGAGGCCGGATTTGAACTCAAGTACTCCTGACTCCAGGGCTGATGCTCTATCCACTGCGCCACCTAGCTGCCCCCATACCTTAGATTTAAAGCAGTCTGGGAATGACTATGATAGGGAAAACTCATATCTAGAGGAAAACAATTTAGGTTGTGATGTTGTAGGTTTGAGTACCCTTCTAACTTACCCAGGCATCTGTGTCTCTACATCTTAGAAAATGATCATCTTGAATTGCCATGGCTAACTGTGGGGAAACATCTTTGGGAATTTAACTAGACTAAATCTTGGACAACAGACATATGTTGTCACCTAATACATACGTCAGTCCTTTCCAGATTGGTAGGATCTGCCAGAACTCATATTTTGGCAAAGTCTTGGAAATTCATTTCCATTAACTTTGTCATGCGGCGACACCACAGTAGAGTTTCAATGGATGCTGAAGAATTTAAGTAATGACTTTTTTTTTTTTTTTTTAGTGAGGCAGCTGGGGTTAAGTGACTTGCCCAGGGTCACACAGCTAGTAAGTGTCAAGGGTCTGAGGCCGCATTTGAACTCAGATCCTCCTGAATCCAGGGCCGGTGCTCTATCCACTGCACCACCTAGCTGTCCCCACTATTTTATTTAGAACTTTTACACTTATTGTGAAAAAAATACTGTATTTTCAAAATTATGTTTTTTATTTTTAGGAGCTTTATGAAGAAGAAACATCATCTTGGAAAAGAAACAAAGAATGCTTTTGGACAAAAATGATTAATTTTTACTAAATGAAAATTTATAACTCTAAATTTGCTCCACTTACTGTAATTGCATGTTGTTTTCTTTATTTCTGAGCCTTTTTGATCTTTCTGAGGCAGTATGGTATAGTGAACAGAGTTGGACTTTGTGTCTAACTCTTACTAGGCATTTTGACTGTTATAAAGTCATAATAACCGCTCAGAACCTCACTTTTCTTATCTTTGATGATACTACCTAGCTTACAGAGTCATGATATTTGGCCAAAGGCAGGTTCTCTTAATTGCATCCCAGTGAGGCAGCAAGGAAAATGTATAGGGGGCCATTTAGGAATGAGGCATTGGGAGGAACAATGACATGATTTATATTTAGGGAGTGATAAGAGAAGTGAGCCTGTTCTGTTACCAAGTTAATTTTGTGGTCAGCTTACAGGTATGTATTTCTCCTTCTTGTACCTCCTAGAAGATCAGTAATAACATAGGTATTGGTAAAGTTGGAATGGGAGACCCTAGTATAGTTATTTTCTTCTCTTGAATTGGAATGTGAAATCAAGGAGCAAAGAAATTTAAAGTTGAAATAAATATTTCAGTCAGTCCTGAGAGTTCAATGGCCTTTGTGCTTTTAATACTTAACTTCCAACCAGGTATAATGACATGACTCTAGAAAACATATATGTAATAAAAATACATATCCTTCAATTCCTGGGGCATGAAGGGTCAATTAATTTTTTCAACAAAGATAATATAAATAGTTAATATTATATGTATTGTGATGTTTCAAATCTATATTGTGTGATTGCCTTAAATTAGAAGCTTCAGCACAGTCTTGGGGCATTAAACATTTATTAAAGCATACAGATATTTACAAGGAGTTCAGAAAGTTAAAAAAAAGAAGTCCTACCTAGCCTAGAGTTCCAGCCTGGTTGGGTTCTTCCTCAAGTCCTCCTCCACGAGCATGCTTCAATCAGGAACTCTCTCAGCAACTGATTGTGGAAGCTTTTTATAGGTCTGGAACAGAGGCGGACCTTACACACTGCTTCAAGCTGATTGGTTGGTTGTCATCCAAATCATTGGTTCTGAAGGTGTTCTCAAGGTGTGATTACAATCCAGTTAACTTGAAGTAGGTTAATCAGCAGTCAATCACTCTCACTTGATTCAGTCAGTCTAGATTAATCTCCAGGTGGGTCTTTGAGTATCTGCTAAATCTCATTATTTCATCACAGTATGTTCCAAGCTTCAGAGTTCTTTCTTACCACAGATCAATGTATATTTTTTTGTTGACTCATTCTCAGTTCTGTATGAATTTTAGTCAGTAGTTATAAAATCAAGAAAATGTACTGATTTATTATGTTACTTGTGTTGATGCCTGTCATGCAAAATTGGGTCATTGAAGACTTGTATGGACATGACGAACTAAAAGTGAGCAGAACTAGAAAGTGATTAATAACAGCATTATAAAGAAAAACAACTTGAAAGACTTGGGAACTGTGAACAGTTCTAAAGGCTTAAGAACAATATACTGCAATGCTCAGCCAAGATTCCAGAAAACCAATCATGCTGCCCCACCTCCTAAGAGAGGTGATAGATTCAAGGTTCAGAAGGGGCCATTCTTTTTTGTACATAACCACTGTGAGAATTTGTTTTGCTTGACTGCAGACTTGTTACAACTGTTTTGGTGTTTGTTTGTTTTTCCCTCAATGGGAATGAGGGGTGAGTTGAGCTGTGAGAAGAAGGGTAAGGTAAGAAAGAAAAGAGTCATCGAAGCATTAAAAAAATTATAGAAAAGCCAGAACACAGACGAGGTCAGTGTTAAAAGTTACATACAGAATTTATTATAGAAGGAAAAGTAAGCAGCAATTTGTGGTTTCTTACGCCATCTTTTTTTTCTCTTCTATTTTGTATATAAAATACTCTTTTTATTTGGGTGGTCCAGAAATAAAACAATAAAAGCAAAATATTAAATTGGACCCAATCCTACTAGAAAGATAACTATCAGAGATCCTCTGACAAATGATTTTTTAAAATTCTCAACTCTAAATTTGCTAATATTATGCAGATATAAGTTAAAATAATTTATGTGTCGAGTGAATCCAAGTATAATACATAGAACTTCATATACTGAATGGATAGGTCTGGATTAGTCACTGAGAGCCAGTTTTACTAGGAAAATTGCTTTGTAATTAATTATGCCTTGCAGTAATTTCACTATCTTCCTTGGCAATATTAAGTGAAAACCAGATCAGCTATGATTCTTTTTTTTTTTTTACATATAAGGTATTTTATTTTTTCCGTTACATGTAAAGATAGTTCTCAACTTTGTTTATACAAGCTTTACAATTTCAGATCTTTCTCCTCCCTCCCCCCCTCCCCTAGACAGCAGGTAATCTGATATAGGTTATATCTATATCTATATACATATACATACAAATATATATATATACACATAATAACATAATCCTATTTCTGCATTAATCCTGTTACAAGAGAAAAAAATCAGAGCAGTGATGCAAAACCTCAAAATAGAAAAAAAACACAACAGCACCCAAACAAAAGAAATAGTATGGTTCAATCAGCATCTATACCCCACAGTCTTCTTTTTTTTCTTGGATTTGGAGATCCTCTTCTATCATGAGTTCCCTGGAACTCTTCTGTACCCATTGCATGGTGAGAAGAATATAGTCCATCACAGTAGGTCAACACTCAATGTTGATGATACTGTGTACAATGTTCTGGTTCTGCTCATCTCACTCATCATCATCAGCTATGATTCTTTATGCAATGATATCATTATTATTTTATATTGTTTGTATTTTCTTTCATTATTTGTTTTTTGTTTGGATTTTTTTGGCAGGGCAATGGGTGTTGTGACTTGCCTAGGGTCACACAGCTAAGTGTCAAGTGTCTGAATCCGGATTTGAACTCAGGTCCTCCTGAATCCAGGGCCAGTGCTTTATCCACTGCACCACATAACTGCCCCTATGCAATGATATCTATGCAAAAAATAAGGAATGTGCTTTAGTAGTCTTTGAGAACTCAGACATATCCATGCCACAACCTAGCATTGGAATAGGACTTTTTAATGGAAGAAAAGTGAAATAATTGTGGAAGTTACTTGGAAATTAAGATGTTTTCTTTTTGGTTTCTGTACCAGAAGAAAAAAATTGCAAGATTATAGTTTGCTATGTCTAATATGCTATGTCTAATAGGCATTGTAGTAGAAGGATCAGATATATGCCCTTAACGTGAACACTATAATAGAATCAAAGGAATTTTTGAAATGTTCTTGTTTATTTAGAAATGTTTAAAATGTTTTTTAATTATTTTAGTGGTGGCATTTGTTACCCCTAAAAAGTCAGACATCATCAATCCTCCTTTACTTTAGTCACCATATTTCTGAAGAATGTCATCAATAAGCGTCCTTGGCCTCAATCTGGAACAAATCGAGATTATCAGTCCTTTGTGACAGGTTCTTTAGTTAACCTGTTTAACTTTAGCCCTGCTAAAACACTAAGGTCCTTAAAGACAAGGCCTGCCTTATTTGATCTTGGTAATCTGAATGCTTTGCATATAGCATATGCTGAGAGTTATTAAATGAATATTTAAATAAGAAACTTCTGGAATCAGTGGTGGAGTGTATAGCTCCTGGGAATACTGTGTGGAACCTACCACAGCTATCACCCATTGTGAGTGGTTGAGAAATAGAGGTTACTGTGACAGCGACATTGTCACAGCTGCCTTCTGTTCCTAGTACTTTTTATTTTGAGGAGGAGAAGCACAAATCTAAGTTACTTAGATATTCTTTAAATATAAAAACAACAAAAGACACTAAACTTTTGACCTGAATGTCTGCGGAATCTACAGGCTAACTACAGAGGACACTAACTCTGAAAACCCAAGTTCCTACTAAAATATGTATTCAGAATGACTAGATTCTTAGAATTGGGGGCTGGAATAGGACCCAAGAAATCAACTAATTGGATTTTCTTGTTTCATGAATTAGGAAATAGACCCCAAGAAAATTATTTTCCTCAGGACACACAGGTAGTAACAGATGTGGAATCTGAACCAGAATTCTGACTACAAATCTAATAATTTTTCCATACTGTATCAATAGCCATATGAAAGCATGCTCCAAATCACAAATATAACTTTTTAAAAATCATGTTTAAGACACACCCATTAAATCCATAAAGAGTAACAAGCTAGAATGGTGATTGTTGGACAAGGCTGTGGGAGGACAGACTTAATAAATACAATGTTGGTGCTGTTTTCAAATTGATCCAACTATTCGGGGGGGGGGGGATGGAGCTTTATTACAAAAGTATAAGACCCATGTACCCTCTAAGCCAGTGAAGCCAACATCAAGCATTTTACCCTGTGGTATTTGTAGCAGACCTTTTTGTGGTAGCCAAGATCTAGAAACAAAGAGGGTGCCATCACTGATGCAGTCGGTTATGGACTGACTATCAAAAGGTTATATAAATGTCATGAGATGTTACAATGTAAGAAATACATTACACTGGGGGCAGCTTGGTGGCACATTGGATAAAGAACTGGCCAGGACTAAGGAGGACCTGGGTTCAAATTTGGCCTCAGACACCTTGACACGTCTTGTGTGAGGACCTGGGCAAGTCACTTAACCCCTCATTGCCCCCCCCCCCAAAGAAAATATATTAACTGAAAAATTAAGAATGTTGGCAAAACTTTCATGAACCAAGGTGGGGGGAAAGCGGACTAATAAATGGCTGTAATTAATATGAAGTGAAAATAACAGTAAAAAGCTTCAGAACTCTGAAGATAAGATTCTTCTTGCAGGAGATAGATTATACCTTCTCCACGTATGAACCCTACCCCCAAGGCCCAATAGTATATGAATTGCCATCACTAGCTCCATGTTTAAAGTAGGAAATTTGGTTAATTCCCAGGGAAGCAAGAAACTTCATATCCCCTTCTATGACTTGGTGTCATGTCTCCCCCATTTCTTAACTCTTGGGGGTTTCCAAGCTAGTTCTGCTTCATAGAGCTCAAGTTTCTGGAAAGTCTTATAGCTTTTATAGTTTTGCTAGTACATTTTTGTTACAAGACTCTCGGACCCTCTGTAACAAAATTTCACCGGAAGTAGTGGAAACAGAAACTTTCCTGGATGTATATCTGTTTTCCATTTTTGAGGCCATTTTTTTCCCCGATCCCATTCTGAGACATGGTCATGAAGTACCCAGAGGAGAAAATAAGTATTACTAGTGGATTTCTAGGAGAAACCAGACTGTTTTAGCTACTTTCTCCCCCTGGCACCAGAAACCTGCCTGGGCACCTTAACAAAAGAAATGCAGATTGATTCTTCTGATTAGCTAGGGGAAGAAGCACACCTAAGATGGCTGGAATTTGATCTCTAGACTACTCCTCAAACCATGTCAATCAATGGAGCTGAATGATGCTAACCAATTAGCTTAGCTCAATGTATGGTGACCCACCTCTACCAAAAAGAGGATAAAATCCCTGGGCACACCGGGGTCAGGCTCTTGGCTCTCTTTTCATCCCTGGACTCTCTTTTAGTCACCACACACCCTCTCCTCACTCTCTTGGCTCAATATGCTGGTTATGTAATTGTTTGGGCCTGTAAGCCTGTGACTAGTGGGGAAATCAGGGAGACACAGTCAATACTTTAGTAATATGTGATATTAATTAATAATAAATGCTTACTGCCAAAACTGGTGCAATAGCTATTATTTTATAATTTAGTAATATTTTAGGAAACCCAGGCTAGTCCCTGCCTGAGTAATTTCAGTAACACACAGCATAAATTAAGCTTCATGGTTTTCACTCCAAACAGATGCCATTGTTATAATGTAGTCATGTAATTAAGAAATTTGTCCAGCAGGGGGCGGTGTGGCCACAGCTCTACAGATGAAAGCACCTTTTTTTTTTTTTAATGAAAGAACACCAAAAAAAAAAAAAGTTAACAAACATTTTTCTTTTAAGTTAGGATGGCCCCATAAAAAGACGTGCACCTTTGAAGATGAAGAAAAGGCCTTATGAAGTCAATGAGACTTTGCAGGATAACGATTTCAACTCAGCCCCAGAAACAAAACAGCATGTGGTCTTGTACACATATTTAACCTTTTAGTTGCTTCAGTTTCCATTTCCATGCAAAATGGAGATAATATCACTTATACTACCTACCTGACAGGGCTATGAGGGAAAGCAATGACAACCTAATTGTGCCACATATATCAGTTATTTAAATCTAAGGTCCATTTTATTTATATACCACAATTTTGTGTAGAGCCATTCCTTAATCAGTGGCATCACTGATGTGAGTTGACTCACTGGGCAAAAATTGTCATGCTTTTTTCAGTAGTAATAGTAGTATAATAATGATAATAAGCAATAGCTAACATTTATATAGTGCCAAGTGCTTTTTACAATTATCTCCTTTGATCCTCACAACAACCCTGAGAGGTAGATGCTATCATTATCCTCTTTTTACAGTTGAGGAAACCGAGGCAAACATGTTTAAGTGACTTATCCTGGGTCACAAAACTAGTAAATGGCTGGATTTAAACCCAGGTCTTGTGATTTCAGGCTCGGCACTCATCCACTGTGCCACCATGGTATCCCTAAACTCTGAGTGAACTATCACAGAAGACAACAGCCTTTGGGATGATCAGAAAAATAATAGAGGCAATAAGTACCCTGGCTAGGACCTAGGATGGCACTTCTTATATTCTGTAACTAAAAACTTATAACAGTTGCCTTTTGATGGGATTTCCTTCCTATTTACAAAATCTACATTAGCAATAGAGTATCATGTATTTAAGCTGTATTATAATATTAAAAACATATTTGGATACAGATTTTTGAAAACATTTTTAATAACACATATACAGTATAATGTAGCAGGGTGGCTACAATGATCTACAGGTGAATAATTCTGATTTTCATACATTCTTTACATCAATAAGAAACAACTAAAATTCTTGACTGTTGAAATCCAATGTGATTTCAGCTCAGCAACAAGAAGAACGTTGGTTGTATGACTTTATGTACAAACATTGTGCTTACATTCATTTTTGTATATTGTGCTTTCCTGTTTTTGCAATGACAAAATGTGCCCACAGAACGTTGGAGAGGTGGAAGTGGGAGGGAAATTCTGATGCAATAAATGGAAAGTAGCCAGTACAGCTTTCTGGAACCAAACATCTAGCAAACAAATCACATCCCAAAGATTTAAGCAAAGGAAGTGTCTAGCAATGCTAACTATTACATTAAAATATATATTTATATATGTACAATACTAATTTATTAGTATAATCTTACACTTTCTAACAAGAGAGTATAAATATGTTTGAAATGATAATTCATTATTTTCAATACCATATATTAGACCTTTTAATTCTTTGAAGTTTAAATATTTATGTTTTAATTTTGCCCCAGTGTTTACCTTCCAACTATGTCATTTAATGCTACACATATAATTTGTTAACTTAGTGTTTCAAAACATTACTGAGTGGCCCCCAGAATTATTTAGACAAGGTAGGAATTCATCTAGATTATTCTCCTGAATAAATTGTGTACATATTAAATAATTTTTAAATGATTTAAAATTGGGGGTACTCAGATTAAAAGATTTCAGGGATGCGTTGTTATATAAAGTGGATAATCACCTCCTGATTTATATTGGATTCATAATTTGGTTTTGTTATGGTCGAGTACTCCCATATATGAGAGTAGATGTTCGTTTGATAACAGCAGTGTTAGGACAACCACTTTTCATAAGAAACTTGTTTTGTCCTAACACAGACTTGAAGTATTTATTTCTTTAACATTATTACAACACCAGATGAAAAACTTTTTTTTTTTAAGTTTCACTTTATTTGTTCCTGAAAGTATTTTTTTTTTTAAATCTCTGGTTAGCAAAATTTTCTCTGGCCAGTTAAAGGTTTTGAGAATCACAGAATGTATTCCCTCATTTTACAACTAAAAAGTGAGATAAAGATCTGAATTTAATGTCCACTTATTTATCAAGGGAAGCAATAATGTGGGACCTAGCCCATAAAAGTTAGATAATCATCACAAGATCCACAGTTAGGCTGTAGCAAGGCAGCCACAATTTCTGGTTTTATTTATAAGCTCCATTCTCTGAAGCTTATATTCCATTTATAAAATGGAAACTTTTTTTTCCTATAGATAGATAGTTCTCTCCCTACCCTCCCCCAGGGCAATGAGGGTTAAGTGACTTGCCCAGGATCACACAGCTAGTATGTGTCAAGTGTCTGAGGACAGGTTTGAACTCTGTCCTCCTGAATCCAGGGCCAGTGCTTTATCTACTGCGTCACCTAGAGGCCCCTCATATATCATTATAAAGACCTAGGACTATTTCATGCTTAAAAGTGGATGGGATATACACCTAATTCTAACTTCTGCATTATAATACTAAGATCTGTTCTCTACATGATTAACAGGACTAGTAGGGTTTTTTTACATTTTTGTTTTGTTTTACAATCTGTTGTAACCTCAGCTACTTGAGAGAAAAACATAGTGGTGAGAGATGATCCGGCCTCAGAATTGGCTAAGCTTAACCAGGCTTGCTACACACTTAATGTCAGGGTAGGTGTATAGCTTAAGGTGGCTTTTGTTGAAGAGTTGCCAGGCACAATTGAACAGAGCTTATTTGCATGTTAGAATCTATGTTACACCCATCAAAAGGACTTGTAAATACAGTAGCCTGTATGTATAAATTAATGGCTATTTAATGCTGGTTTCTTCTAAGAAGCAGCAAGATATATGGCAGAAAAAGCATAGCTCAGATGCTTAGTTGCTAGTTGACGTAATTATGAGCCTTAATTTTCCCTATCTGTATGACAGAAATCATACTGGAACTACCTACCTCATAGGGGCAGTTTTGAGGAAAGCATTTTGTACATATCAAAATGTTAAATAAATTTAAAGCTTTTATTATTTAGTGACACAATTTCTGCTAGAATTATTTGATCAGCTGCAATAAGGATACCTGGCATACCTATCTCAGTTGTTCTGTCTTCCAGGATAGTCTACTTCCTAATTTTGTGCCTTCTTATACTAACTGTCCCCCATGTCTACAATACTTCCTTTAAGCCTTAAGTTAAATCATAAGTTGGGAAGCTAAGTGGTAAAGTGGATAGAGCACTGGCCCTGGAGTCAGGAGGACATGAGTTCAAATCTGGCCTCGGACACTTGACACTTACTAGCTGTATGACCCTGGGCAAGTCACTTAACCCCGATTGCCTCAAACATCTGGGGCCCGTCTCCAGTCCTCCTGATGTATATCTTGCCACTGGACCCAAATGATTCTGAGAATCACAGAGATCAAGCCTGGTGACTTTGCACTTCCCTCCCTCACTTAAATCCAGTTCACTGCAAGTCATGACATCACCTCTTGATGTCATGGTCCTCTTCAAGAATGAAGAACAAACAACAGTAATGTTCCACTGTTTATGACATAAAATTGAAATTATATGGATTACTGAGTTATTTTGGTGGAACACAAGATAAACAAGAATATAGGACAATAAATTATCTGTCCTAGATTGCCAAGTTCAGTTATCCATCACTGTCTGGCTGACTCCTCTACTCTGGTTATTTAAAAAGGGCAGGGCACTTAGAGCACATCTCTGATGGGTAAGTGCCTAAATCTTTTTCTTCAACTACATTCCAAAGCCAAATCTAAGCTCTCAGATTAGTTGTTGCTTTGTATTTGATGCTGAAAAGCATTTTAGAACTTAAAGTGACCTCAGAAGACATTTAGCCCAACACCTTGATTTTATAGGTGAGCTAACTTGGATTTTTATGGAGGAGCTAACTCTGAACTGGAAAGGTTTCAGATGATCTATGTGTTTTCTGAATGACAACAGTTCACACATGCAAAGCCAACAATACTCTTAGGCCCCATACTCTAGTCACCATGGCAACTGCAATAGCAATCATCATGGGGGCAGGACAGGTAGGACAAAAACTACAACAAACTTGGAGCTTTTAGGAAATCTTAATTCAGAAAGGTTGGAAGGGAAAAGGCCATGTGAAAGCAGGAGCTGCTTAGGAGAGCTGTTCTGCAGCCTTTTTTTTTTTTTTTTGAAGCAGCCTAATTTCTTAACTGTGATAGCTAGATAGTCCCTTAAAAGCAATAATATCTGAAGCTCGAACAAGGGAGAGGGGTCATGGGGATGAAGGAAAGGAGTTCTGATAGTAAAGATCATGGAGTTAGAGTTGGAAGGGACCTTAGAGGTCATCTAGACCAGGCCTTCTTAAACTTTTTCCATTCGTAACTCCTTTTCGCCTGAGAAATTTTTATGCAACTCTGGTTATATAGGTATATAACATTGGGACACAACTCACATTTACTGCCAAATTTTTCACAACGCCCACATTCGGTTATGCCACCCCATATAGGGTCACGACCCACAGTTTAAGAAGCTGGGATGCAGACCAGCTCTCTTATTTGACAGCTTAGGAAATGGAGGCTCAGGGGGGTTCATGATTTAATCAGTCACACCAGTAGTAAACATCATACATAGAAGGGCTTTGAATCCAAGTTTTCTCCAACTCCAGAACTATTCTTCTTTTGCACAGTTCCCATGGTATCCAGGAAGAACTTCATCTTCACAATTCCCTAGCTGTGCCACTCAGAAAGCCTTTGGCTATAGATAGCTATGTCTCATCTCATTTGCATATTTGTTCAGATTGAAGAGATACAGAATAACTGTCCTGATGTTAAAAGCTCTTCTATCTTCCCTTCTACAAAGAAGGCAAGCAATAACTTCAGGACACTTTATTTTCCAGTAAACTTCTGAAAATACGGCTGCATTTTGTGTTAGTAACTTGTGGGCTAGGAAATACTTAAAATTTCTGGCACAATGTATTCTGTCAATATAAACTCTGGCCCAGCCAGTTTAAAAACTATCTTATTTTCTTATATATAAAAACCCTAACTTTCAAAGTAGCAAGTTTCCCCATACACACAAAAGGAATTTTCTATTCCCAAACTGGCCAGCAGCTTCTCTTAAAATTTGGTAAAGTTACTTCACCGGAAAACTTATAAAAAAAGAGGGTTTTGTTTTGTTTTGTTTTGTTTTTTTTAGTGAGGCAATTGGGGTTAAGTGACTTGCCTAAGGTCACACAGCTAGTAAATGTTGTGTCTGAGGCCACATTTGAATTCAGGTCCTCCTGACTCCAGGGCCGGTGCTCTATCCACTGCACCACCTAGCTGCCCCCAAAAAAGAGTTTTTGACATTTGAAAACAGTCATTCAAAGGATTTCCAGTTACAACTGTGCTGGAAGGCTTCAGCTGTTTAGGTCTGTAGTCTCATCAATCTCATCTGGATTTTTGGCCATTTTCTCATATTTCCTCTTGAAAAAACCAAGCTGCAAAAACAAACAAAAACAGTATTCAGATGTTAACAACATATCTTTGGAATGAGTATATGTTTCTTTTTTATCACTTTACCACCCGAACCCCAATTCAGTCAATTCAATTTGACAAACCCTCATTAAATGCCTAATTTGTGCAAGGTACTTTCCTCATTCCTCATCCCTGGGAATCCTAAGATAAAAACAAAACTTGCTGCCTTCCAGGAGCTTAATTGTGATTGACTGGGGACCAGATCTTCCATGTACTGGTTAGGGAGAGTACAGTAACAGCTAGGGGCATTGAGGAAAGCTTTATAGAGGAAATAGCATCTGAGCTGAGTTTGGAAGGAAAGGAAGAGTATGAGAGGGGAAGATGAACAGAGAATGAATGAGAATGCATTTATTAAGCAAGCATTTACTATTTGCTAGGCACCATGATAAGCTCTGAAAATGCAAGTAAAAAAGTGAAACCATCCCTGCCCTCGAGTAGTTTATATTGTAATAGGTAGAAACTACATATATCCAAAGAGTGCTGGTCATATAAGGGAGTTGTGATCTGGAGTGACCCTTTCCAAAACTCCATGAAAACTTTATTTTGGTTGAAAATTTTAATCACTGAATTTGGGTATTATTAATTACTTTTAAATCAATGTCTTAGGGCTTAATGAGTTTTCTTTTTATTAGCTAAGTGCTTTTTGAATTCTAACTCTGAACTTGATTAGGAAGTATCTGCCAACTTGCAGATAAGCTAGTTGGTTTGGGGTTTTTTTCAATTAAACTCATTTCTTTATATTTGCCTTTATATGTAGAATTAGAGTTGAAGGGGGCTTTAGAAATCATCTATTTCAGCACTGTCCTTTTACATAGGAAGGAAAATGAGGTCTAGAGAAATGAATTATCCAAGCCATCCTTGTCCTTGTACCTAAAGTCAGTTTCAGCAGTATGCCAATGACCAGTTATTTATTAGATGATGTAACAAAACATGAAGACAAATATAAGGCCCTTGAGAACTATGGGGGATTGATAAAAGGATCAATACCAAATTAGTTTTAAAAAGACCTGAAAAACGTGGTGGTGGTGGGGAGTTCTAGATCTTCATATGAGAAGCAGAGCAAGGCAATGGAAAGAATGCTACATTTGATTCATATTACATGAGTTCAAATCCCAGCTCTGCTACTTCCTACCTGCATAACCTTGGCCAAGTCATTTAACCTCAATGGGTAGTTCTCAGTTTGCTAATCTGTATAATCAGGAGATTGGACTAGATGACCTTTTATTTCCATTCCAACTCTAGAACTATGATCTTTTTCCCTCAGGAGGGATCAGATGAGTTTTTAACTTTAAATGTTAGATTTAGTTAGAAAAAACAAAACAAAATGAAATAAAAAAACTTTTTGGGGAAAAATAGCACCAAATCTCACAGCCTGAAGGATGGTGAATCTAGATCATAATGCATCTCCCAGGTAGTAGTTAAGTATTCATATTACAAGTCATTTTCATAGGAGCTATCTTTGTACAAATTTTACTTGTCTTCAGCTGCTAGATGCTCATCAGTCCTGATACCTGGTCTAACAGAGGGAACAAGAAGGGAAGTGGAGAGAACAGCTTCTTGGATATAACTATTTGGAAGGAGAGTGGAAATTAAGAGAACAAACCTTATATTATCAACACCTATGACAAATGGGTTGTAACTGCCCAAGTGTTGATATAACTTCTAAATGTTCACTTCCTAGCTAATGGCCAATCCATGCCAATTACTTATATTTGTAATACCTGAGTAGATACCTTTCTGGCCTCAGTTGCTTACTAGTGTGACCCTGGGCAAGTCACTTAACCCTCTTTGCCTCAGTTTCCTCATCTCTCAAATGAGCTGGAGAAGGAAATGGCAAACCACTCCAGTATCTTTGCCAAGAAAACCCCAGATGGGGTCATAAAGAGTTAGACACAATTGTAACTAATGAGCAACAACAAAAAAATACTCTACATAACACCTTAAATTAGCAATTTTTATCTTCTTCAGTGTTTTAAAAAAAGGTTTTAAGACAGATATTAGAAGAATAGATATTGTCATTCCCCTCCATAACACACACATGTGCAGACATATACATATGCATACATGTACACAAATACACTATACATGGATATGTGCATATGCTCATGCATACATACATACATACATACATACATACATACATACACAGAGCTAGCAATTCATTGTTTTACCTTCCACAAGATAGTAGTTAGGGCTAACAGCAAGAGAAGCCCAGCAATTATACTTCCAATGATAACTCCTATTGGTATTTCAGCTTTTTCATCAGGCTTCATTATTGTAACTGGAATCTGAAAATACATATCAAAATTAGAGTCATATAATATCAGACATTCTGCAAATAACATAATGGAGATAACCTAAGCTAATGTTCTCACTTTTACAGGTGATGAAACTGAGGTCCAGAGAGATTAATAAAAGATTTGTTCCAACAGGTAATGCAGTCAGTTGGCTCCTTCAGAGTATAATTCTAAAGAATATTCCTTTACAAATCCTATAATGTGACATTCTGGTGACTCACTTGACATGCTTTGGGCTCCCAAAGGGTGTGAATCAGAGTACAAGCTTTGGCGGGTTGGACATCAAGCTGGAAAGGCTTTAAGCACAAATTCAATAACAGACCACATATTTGTCTTTCATCAAAATGCCTGCCTGGCTTACTTCAGAATATTCATAATTAGAAGATGATGAACACTTCTGGCTAAAGCAACTATGAGAAATTAATTATTTTTTTCTTATATTTAATAACAAATTATTGAATTGGGACCGAGGTTTTTCCCCTTTTCTACTTTCTCATCCAGAAACCAACCAGAATGGGAAATTTCTCTTAAATATTTACCCAGGGGCAGCTAGGTGGTGCAGTGGATAAAGTACCGGCCCTGGATTCAGGAGGACCTGAGTTCAAATACAGTCTTATACACTTGACACTTACTAGCTGTCGCTAGGCAAGTCACTCAACCCTCATTGCACCCCCCCCCCAATTTTTTTTTTACCCAGGCCAAGATCTGAAAGGACAGAAAAAGAAATTCTAAGTTTGGGTTAATGGGTGTAATTCCTGCTCACTGTGTTTGCTCAGACAGGTCTGGAAAAATATTGCTTTCTTTCAAGATAAGTGATACGGAAATTGATGTCTTTTTGATCAAGGTTTTGCTGATCTAAGTTACATAGCCCAAGACCCTTATTTTAATAAAGCTGATCTCCCATTATGTTAACCAATCAGCATTGATTGGCACTCCTCAGGAACACATCCTCTTTGAAGGCCATATAAACAGTGAGCCAAACACAATTAGGGATATTTGGTCTAAGAGAGAGAGACAAATGGCCATCCTTTTATTAAGATGCTGGAATTATTAAGAAAATGATTAAATTACCCAGAAACAGATATCTCTCAGAACTTTTTAATTGTCACATATGTGAAGGAAATACCGACACTAATGAAATTATAGATATTTGGTGTATAAATTTGTTTAAAGCATTGCTAAAGGACACAAGGTTTTTTTTTCTTGTTTTTTTAAACTTATTCCTCTAATATCTATATGGATAGAAGCATAACAAATAATTAGAAATGCCACTGCTTAAAAATTTCAAATTAATTGATTATTTTGTAGGAGAGAAACAAATTTCTGAAATATATGTCCATCACTGTGGAAGGAGCATTAAGAAACTCACAGAAGTTTTAAAATACTATATATGCATACATATGCACACACTACTTGATTGCAAGGCTCTTGTGGGGAGAAACCACACCTTATTTATCATTGTGTCTTGCCCCAGATCTTAAAACAGTATGCTGCAAATGTCAGGGACTTCATATGTTTGCTGAATGACCAAATAAATGAATGGGGGTGTGGGGTGAGAGGAGCAAAGCAAATGAACAAAAGCTCTTCTGTTTAGAGGAGAATTGTGGTAAAATACTGAATTTCCAAAACATTAATTACTCTCAGCTTTCTGACTCAAGACCGCTTACTTTTTAGGATTTGGAACATTTACATAGATTTAATAGCTCAGTGCTCCCAGTGTCCTCTTCCTCTGGTGAACTTGACCAGTGTGTGCAGTGGTATTTTGCTAAAGAAATCTTTGTGAGATTTGTCATGGAATGACTAATAGTTGTAACAGGTAAGGTTTTGTATTTTGTCCTTTACTCTCGTTTTAAAAAAATTATGAAATCAATTCCAACCCTCTCTTCTACAAAATACAGCCAAAAGGAGAATAAAAGACACGGACATTATCTTATTCATATCCGTACTTAAAACTGAGCAACATGGTTAACAGAAAACAGCTTTTTGTGGTTTTGTGTGTAGGCTGAGTTTCTTGTTAAGAGGTTAATGGTTATTTAATTTCTTCATAAAACAAAAATGGAGCCTTTAATGTAAATACCTGAAAAGTTGCTAAATAAAAATCAATTCTCTTTTCTTCCCTGTAAAAATGAGGTTGGGCTGGGTGGCCAATAAAGTTCCTTCCACTCTAAATCTTTAATTCTGTGATTCCCCCACTATCCTCAAAACCTTCTCAGAATGATACCTGGGAGGTCAAGAGAAGGAATGGGATCCAGGATTTTGGTAGAAGGATTATAATCAGAAAGTAGAAGGAATATGTTTCTTTGAGGCAGGGAAGAAAAAATGTAAGATGCTGCTGAGAAATTGTGAGTGGAGAGAATTAATTTTATTTAACAGATTTAAAAATATTTAAAGACTCACACATCTTCAATCTCTTTTCCACTGACTTCTTCCTAATTGCCTACCACATGTTCTGGTCACTCCATTCCTAAGCAAACCTCACTCTTGTCCTTCTTACTTTATCTAGCTACCATTTCATCTCTTCATCCCCTTCCATCTGAAAGATTGCTCCAAATCAGTAGTAATAGGAGAAGTGCAAATAAAAATAGCCCTGAGGTTTTACCTTATACCCCAAAGATTGGCAAAGATGATACAAGTTTCAGGAAGAGAGGCTGCAGAAAGACAGACACACTACTATATAGGGCGTCCCAAAAGTCTTGGTGCAGTTTAAACTATTAATAGCTTAAATAGTACTGAGACTTTGGGGACACCCTGTATTCTCAATGGAACTGTGAATCAATCCAACCATTTTGGAAAGAAGTTTGGAAGTATCATAAATAATGTGACTAAAATCTATTTCCTTTGACCCAGAGATCTCAATGTTAGGCATATTCCCTAAGGAGATCAGAAATAGGTAGAAAGTTTCCATACTTGCCAAACTATTTACAACACCACTTTTTTGGGAAGCAAAGAACTAGAAGCAAAAAGGTGCCCATTGTTTTGAGAGTGGTAAACAAACTATTCTATAATAACGTGATTATCACTGTGCTGTATGAAATAATGAACATGAAAAAAATACATAGAAGCATGAGAAGACATAGAGATTGCTACAAAATGAAATAAGCAGAACCAACTAAACAATACACCCAACTACAACAAAGTAATTGGAAACAACCCACAACAATCAGATCTCAAATCACAATGACAAAGCCTGGTCTGAAAGAAGAATGAGAAAACACGCTCTTCTTGGCAGAGATCTGGATCTATGGGTGTGGAACACTGAGACTTGGTTTATGTATTGGTTAGTTTAACTGGGCTGCTTTTTCTTTGCTTTCCACTTTGTTCTTTACTACACTGATGCCTTGCTGGCTAGGGGAAGGACCAGGGATCTATCTGGAACTGAAGGTGATATAAAAACTACAGATATTTATCAGATTTAAAAATACACATTTGATATCTCCTTGTTATCTACTGAGCAAAGTTTAAACTCCCTGTCTGACTGTTAAATGAATACCCTTAACATACGTGAATCCAGTGTGAATTTGTAATGAGCACACGCACTCCATGACCCTAAGTATGCAAGCAACAAGACTGTGTAGATATGATAACCAGATGTTTTTAACCAAATGCTGCAACATTCATGTATTATCATAAACTATTTACTAAACGCTTAAGAGTCACATTGAAATATGGTTTATATATCATCGACACAAACAATCTTGGACACTGATTACATCAACAAAAAGCAAATTGTTCTCCTTAGAAGAAGACCACACTGAGCCCCCATTGCCACTCCTTATCACCACAAAATAGTTCAATGCTGCAGTGGAGAACATGCCTAAGCCCAAGCAAAGTGGAAAAGCCACAACCATCATGACCCAAGACTTGATAAGAAAGTATACTATGAACTTCTATCTTCTGAGACCTGGGGCCGACCAACTGCAGCCTCACCAGATAGCAGACTGACTGCTATGGGGTCTGACTCCTAGCAGCACTGCCCACAGCCACTGACTCTGTCCACATACATCTTTTCTCCACACCACTGCTGCATCATTGTTATTTTGACTAGAGATGTTAAGATTAGTTTACTTAGTTTGAATGTGATGCTGTGGTGGTGGGGGGGCGGGGAGGGGGCAGCTAGGTGGTGCAATGGCACCAGCCCTGGATTCTGGACAGCCTGAGTTCAAATCCGGCCTCAGACACTTGACACTTACTAGCTGTGTGATCCTGGGCAAGTCATTTAACCCCAATTGCCTCACAAAAAAATAAATAAATAAAGGGGGTAAAAGAAAGAACATGGCTTCTATCTTTCCCTCAAACTGAAATATTCATCATCCTGCTTATATTTCAGATTTCCTGCCCTCATGTCTTTCCTCAAGCTGTTCCCTCTGGAATTCACCACACCCCTCCTCTAACATCTACATTTAAATTTTTTTCCACATCCATATTTATTTTTTAAATTTACATTTTAATTCTAAATTTAGGATACCCCAAATAAAGTGAGCATTTTCATGTACAGAATAGGAGAGAAAAAGAAGATTATAAATGAAACCATGAATCTCTATTATGCATAGCTTGCTTTTACTTTTAATAAATTCAATATTTAAGTTTCAAAGTTCTCTTTCTTGTTTGTGATTCTTTCTAGTCTTTCTTTGATGGGATTTTTTTTTTAAAGCATTAATGACTTTTTCTTTTTCTTTGATTGGCTACCCTATCCCCTAGAATCCCACTCCCTCCCATTGCCAGTTCCAAATTAAACAAAAAGGAAAGAAAGAAAAAAACCCATGTAACAAATATCCCTAGTTAAGCAAAACAGATTCTCAAATTGTCCATATATGATACAGTGTTGGGCCTGGAGTTAGGAAGACATCTTCCTGAGTTCAAATTGACATCAGATACTAGCTGTATGACCCTTGGCAAGCCATTTAACCCTTTTTGCCCAAGTTTTGTCATTTTTCAAATGAGCTGGAGAAAGAAATGGCAAACCACTGAAGTATCTTTGCCAAGAAAATACCCGATGGGGTTACAAGAGTCAGACACAACTGACATGAATCAACAACAACATATTCTTTTGTTTTGTTTTTGTTTTTGTTTCTGTTTTTCTCTTTCCTTCCTGGTGGGGCAACGAGGGCCAAGCGACCTGCCCAGTGTCACATAGCCAGCAAGTGTCAAGTGTCTGAGTTCGGATTTGAACCTGTGTTCATCTCTGCCATACAGTTAGGACAAGCTAACATGAAGGCCATCTTCCAAGCATTATGCTTGTTTTTTATACACAGAGCCCATTTCTCTGTGTTTTTGTTTATGCTGTGACCTGCATCACCTTTCAATGTCTAGCTCAAATGATACTCTTTCTAGAAGCACTTTCAGAAACTTCAGTTCTTCCCACATCCTGACCAACCAAAAGTTCTCTCCCTTCCTCTATGTTCTCCTGGTACTTTGCTTGTGTCTCTCTTACAGAACTTAAATATTCTGCCTTCTATTTCATTTTATTTTATTTTCTCAAACACATGTCCTCTTCTCATACCAGACCATAACTTATTTAAGGATAGGATCTATGTCTTTTTCATTGTTGTATGCCCCATAATGCTGTGCCTATAACAAGTAAATTGCTCACAGAGTAAGTGTTGAATCCAAATTCCCCTACAATTTTAAAAATCTGTAACAAATCATTTGTTCAGGCTAGGTCCATAAATACTTAATTGAATGCCACATCCACATTTTCTCTTGGCTATATTTCTGATTTTCCAAGTCTCAGGCCCTGTAGGCAGGAGCTAGTATTTTTGTGAGGATGCTAAGCCAGAAGCAGATGGGGTACCTCCATCTGAAGCTACACAAAGAACCATTTTTCCATTTAGGCAAAGGTAGTGGTAACATTGCTACACAATCTATTTTAGGTCACTCCTAATATCTCTGTATCTGTGGGTGCCTTGGGTTTTCCAATTCTGAATAGACCCTGAGGCAGCTGACTGACATGATTTTAGCTAAGCTGACCTCTGGGTGACCATGTGTAGTGTTATCTCCCAGACAGTGACAAAAGGCCCAGAAGAAAATGCACAATGCATAGTGTTGGCAGATTAGCTTGGTAGAGTGGGGTTTTTTTAAATATGCCATCTTATTCAATTTAGTTCCAGGATTAGGGAATGATAAATGCCAGATTCTGAGACAAAATGCCTTTTCCCCCATTAATAGCATATCTCTATAAAGAAGCTTTTTTTCAGAAGTATTATTTTTGTTTTTTCCTGAATAAAAATCTTGTAAATGGATATTTCAAAGCACATTGCTACATTCCTCCTTAAAACAAATAATATTGGGGCCAGCTACGTGGCAGTGGATGGAGCACTGGCCCTGCATTCAAGAGGACATGACACTTCTAGCTATGTGACTGACCCTGGGCAAGTCACTTAACCTTGATTGCCCCGAAAAAAACCACAACCAACCCCCCCCCAAATACTATCAATAATAAATCACTCTAAAATGCTTCAATTACTAAGGGTGCTTAAAACACTTCTTTGGGTAAGGGGAAAGTACCTTACAATATATTGGTTATATAATGACAAGGTTTAAACTAAGTGTGACCTAAGAACTAGTAACCTTTTGTGTGACCGTACAGTGAAAGGAAAGCTCAGAGATATAATATTAGGCATGGAAATGATACATAAGATGAGATGAGGGCTGTAGACAGTCTGAGTATTTGCTTCCATTATCTTCTACTCTTTCCCCTGTTGCTGCAAGTGTTTTTCCATATGTTTGACTGCTATGTGGAAAAAGAGATTAATCATATTGTATACAATGTACTATATTTCAACACTTAATAAGTAATGATACTGACAATAACCAAAATAATAATATATACTAATGCATCCTGACATAATGTGCTTCACAACTATACAATTTCTTTAAAGTACTCTAACCTTCTCCATAGCAAGAATCCATATTTCCTTTTAAATACTGGAAAGGAACCAGTCTATCATTCATTAAAATAACATCTGTTTCAGTTGAAAATTTAATGTACTCACCATCACAGTGTTTTCTTCAATTATATATATTTGTGGGTCAAATGTGTCCACTTTTGCAGTTGCTACCAGCTGAATTGTCTGGAAAGGTGACTGTAATATAAATACAAATTATAATAATAACTTACATTTATTGTTAATACATTATAGGTCCTTGCAAATGCATGATCTCATTTGTCCTTCAAAACAATAATGCATTTTTATCCCCATTTCATAGGTAGAGTTAGTAATGTTCAGGTGAAATCTCAACTAAAATAGAATATCAGTTATTATCATCAAAGGAGCTTGGCAGAATTTAGCATCAACACTTTCTCCTTTGGGAAATTATAGAAGCAAAAACTGATCAAAAACTTCCTGATATTTTGGGGATTCAAGATTGTTCATAAACTTAGCATAATGAAAAAATAATTTTTTCTTGTGATAGAAAGTAGTCTTCCATCAAAGCCTCACTCTAATGCCTCATCATGATGCAACGGTGACCCTGAGTTCTTGAAGCTGTACCCCAAGATGCACAAGTTTTAGCAGCCCCTACACCAAGGTGGTAAGGATACTGTCCAAGGACAACCTAGCTGAATTTGCAAAAGTCAAGGAGAAGGAATCAGAAGACCTAACATCTACTGCCAGTTCTGCCACTTACTAGCTATGTGGCTTTGAAAAATTTGTTTGTTTTTCTGGGCCTCTGTTCCTCTTCTTTATAGTCATTTTTTTTGAGGGGCAATGAGGGTGAAGTGACTTGCCCAGGGTCACACAGCTAGGAAGTATCAAATGTCTGAGGTCGGATTTGAACTCAGGTACTCCTGAATCCAGGACTGGTGCTTTATCCACTGTACCACCTAGCTGTCCCTCCCCTTCTTTATAAATAAAGGGTAATCATTATGATCCCTTTGAGTTCTAATGTCCTGTAGATGTTGAAGATTAGACACCAAGTGGTAATTTTGTATTTTGGCCACATTAACTCATGAAATAATGTACCTATTTGAAATAAGGTTGTACTCATGTAAGTTGAAGGGTCTGAACCCTATAGAATCAGGAGTCTTTGAAGTTTTGAAAAAGAAATCAAACAAATTTTTTTAAAAATAACTTTCATTTGTTTTTGAATTGCTTATATAATCTCCCAGAGTCTTGGAGCCTGGAAGGGAACTAAAAGCAAAATAGTATGAATGAATATAAAGAATCTGTTCTACCCCTGACAGGTGATGGTAAAGTCTTTCCTTAAATACCCTTAGTGAGAATGTATACCTTCTAACATAGCCCATCATCCGTTGGGACTTCTCTAATTCTTGGCAAGTGTTCTCTTCCTAAATCTTCTTGCATTGGGATCTATGACTCACCTTGTTTGTTACTTGTATTCTGTATATTTATCTATGAAGACGTGAGGTCCTGGGTTTTATTGCTGTTTCCATTCTTGGATTTCATTTCCTGTGAATTTCTGAGCATCCCTACTGATAATCTTTCATTCTGTAGCTCTTTTTCCTATCTGCCTTGCCAGAGTCTCATGGGCATTTTTTCCACATCTTCTTCCTTTTCAGTTAAAACCATTTGATTTGAGACTTTCTCAGTTTAAAACCCAGTTGAATATAAGCTTCTTGAGGGCAGAGCCTACATTTTCATTTTGTCTTTGCATCTTCATTACCTAGGATAGTTCCTCATAAATTGTAGGTGCTCAATAAATAGTTGTTGCATGGTACTGGGTTAGATTATACTTGAAAGATTCTAAGTAAACACATCCATACAAGTTAGATGTACTTCATCCCTCGTCAAGAGTCCATCTTTTCTACTCTTAGGCTATGGTTCAGAAATTCAACCCATTTTCCTCCAAATCATTAGCTTGTCAAAAAGCTGTTTATCTTCCAGATCTGTCTCTCTTTTCTTAAGTCCTAGTCTTTGATTGTCAGTGGCAATGAAAACAACATTTATGGCCCCCAAATCTTTATATTTTTGCCCAAGATCTCTCAATCCTTTCTAGATGACCACTGCCTGTGTCATTTATGGCCAAGGGAATCAACGGAAATTCAAGGCATCATATTTGAAAATTCTTAGAACCTGTGATATCCTAGGTACATCCCCTAGGAGGACAAATGAGCTCTCTTGTTTAAAAACAAACCTGAGAAAAATCAGGCAGGTCAATAATAGACATGATGATATATATCTCAGTCCTCAATACTGTTATATTATTTCTAATAATATCAATTTTCCTAAGCAGAACACATCATGAACCTTTTGGTTCTAACATGGTTCGAGGTGGTGATGGTAGGGTATTCAGGGAAGGAGTAAAAGGGTATGATTTTATTTTTTATAATGCATTCCTGACAAGCACCTCTTCTAAAATAACTTTTAGAAAGGAAGAGGGGAGACTTTTGAAGGAAGAAAAACCATTTGCGAACAAAGCACCATTTGCATGTACTGGAACATTTTACTTTTTCCCTTTATAGAATCCAGCCATGAAAGAGAATAAATTGCTCATTTTGGGGAGGTGCATTTGCTCTCTTTGGCAATTAGGACTCACTTTTTTTTCTGGTTACTAGGGCACCATCTGATATACCAAATGAGGTAATCTACTAAACAGTCTCTAGTGGCCAGAAACAGCGAATGCACTTCCAAAAAGTGAGCAATTTATTTCCTTCTCACTGGCTACATCAAGCCTGTTCTCTAATTAATCTTGGTAACACTGAGAAAGAGGATTGCATCATGCATTAACCCTATGCACTATACTATTATTCTTATGATTATTTACTCATTTAGTATGAGAAGCATTAAATGGTGTTAGGGAAGAGCTCTAGAATCATGTGATGATTTCATTTGCAAAAATAAGCAAAGTCAATGCTGTCTTTGCAGACTTTAAAAAAAAAAAAAAAGGTTTTCTAAGGTAAAATGCAGCCTGCAAGGATCCCCATGCATGGTGTGGTGACCTCCATTTCTATTGGAGTTTGACACCACTGCACTAGAAGATCAAAAAAAATTTAGTTTACATGAATTGGAAAAAAATCAAAGATTAAATTTTTTTTAGTATATTAAATGAACAGCCCCAGCAATAGGATAGCAGGCTTATTCACTGACTAATCAGCATAGTATAGCTGCCTAGATCAGGGCCAACCAACTCTATAAGTAGAAAGTGTAAACAATGATCTATATGATATGATATGTGATGTCTACTTATAGCACAAAGACACTGATTTAGTTAAGGCATTGTCTCCTATAGGTCAAAGTTAAATGCAAATGTTTTGAAATAAAGTCTACAAATAGGTCCCTTATAGCATCTATTCCCATAGTCAGGTCTTGTTTGGTCATGTCCAACCTTCATGACCACATGGGCCATACTGTGTTCATGGGGTTTTCTTGGCAAAGATACTGGAGTGGTTTATCATTTCCTTCTCTAGTGGATTAAGGCAAACAGAGGTTAAGTGACTTGCCCAAGGGTCACTAGTAAATGTCTGAAGCAAGATTTGAATTCAGGTCTTCATAACACCAGGCCCAATGCTCCATCCACTGAGCCACCTACCTGCTTCCTGGGCAAACAGAGGGTAAGTGCCTTGCTCAGGGTTACACAGCTAGTACATGTATGAGACTAGATTTGAACTCAGGTCCTGACTCCAGGCCCAGTGTTCTATCTACTGAACCAAACTTTGGCTTATAGCTTGTCCCACTCTAATAAAAATTCCCATTACCTTCTTGTTTAAAGGAATCAATTTGTATTATATCCTTGGTTCTTATATTATTTTGGTTTTAGAATAAGAAGATAGAATTTGGGGGGGGGACTAAAAAATATACAATATCCCTTGAGTTAGAATCAATGGAAGAAACTACTGAGGTTACGTAGTCCAACTTCTCAAGAGGCAGAATGGTGTAATAGAACTGAAGACTTGGATTCAAATACTGCCTCAGACATTTACCAGCCATGTGATCTTGGACAAGTCACTTAAACCTCTTTGTGCCTCAGTTTCCTCATATGTAAAAAGGAAGGATTGTACTCAATGGCTTCTAGGATTCTGAGAGACCATGAAAAGGATTTCCCTGTACAACATCCTAAAGACCTCCAGGTTTGGGGAACTCCATACCTCCTACAACAGTACATTCCATGTTTGTTGTTCATTTGTTCAGTCATGTCTGACTCTTCCTTACCCCATGGACCATAGCATGCCAAGCCCTTCTATCTTCCACTATCTATTACACATTTGGGTAGCATTCATTGTTAGGAAGTTTTTCTTCTAATGAGCTGAAATATGCCTCTCTGTAACTTCCATTGCTCCTAATCCTGCCTTCTAGGCAAAACAGACTCCATCTTCCATATATCAGCCTTTCAAAAACTCGGAAAAAAATGCAATCTCCTCCCCGCCCCCCCCCTCCCCTCGCCCTTCCCCATACGTTTTCTTCAAACTAAATATTCTCGGTTCCTTTCAGTATATGGCATCATCTGAATGTCTTCACCATCTTTAATGCATTACCATGCCATGTTCCAGCTTGTCAATAGCCTTTTTTAAAGATGGTGGCATGACCAGGGTCAAGTAGAGTGAGCCTGTCACTTCTCTTATTCCAGACACTAGACCTAATGTAACCTAAGATTACAACTAGAGGTCAATTAGAGACCAATGCCCCATAGAATTACCTTCAGTAATAATTGTAGTGTACAGGGGCGGCTAGGTGGCTCAGTGGATAAAGCACCGGCCCTGGAGTCAGGAGTACCTGAGTTCAAATCCAGTCTCAGACACTTAACACTTACTAGCTGTGTGACCCTGGGCAAGTCACTTAACCCCAATTGCTTCACTAAAAAAAATAAAATAATTGTAGTGTACCTACTTGTTGTAACTTGTTACTTACAAAGCAGTTTTTTCTCACCATCACCCAGTAAGTCAGGTAATTTGATTATTTAACTACTGTGTGTACTTGGACCTAACTTCTCTTGGCCTTGGTTAGACTTAGTAAGGAGGTTAGATTTCTCTAAGGCTCCTCATTCTAACCTCTCTAAATTCCTTTGGGGCAGTGTCTCTTAACTAATTACTTTCTGGCTATAGACAAAGCACAAAATGAAATGGAAACTAGACATTTTGTTAATTTCATTAATACAGTCACGCAAATCTAATAATTCTAAGCCCAAACTGCATTTTCCAACACAACTGTCTGGTTTGGCTATCCACATAGAATGAATTTGGTAAAGAACTATTCAAGTGCTTTCTTCCTAGTTTGCTACTGTGAGGCCCCCTCATCTTCTAAACCACATCTGAATCTTTTATCTGTACTCCTGTCCTCTTCCTCTTCCTCTTCCTCTTTCCCTTCACAAAACCCTGTTACTTTTACTGCATCCTTCTCTTTGCCTCCATTTCTTCTACATGAACTCATGAGCCTAAAACATTCTTTCCTTTTTCCCAAGTTCACCTCACACTCTAAGATTATTGATTTGGGGGTGACTTTCGGTGAAAGTCCATGCAGCCTTTTATAAACAAACCACATGACCAAAGCTCACCATTTCATATGCAATCTTCCTTTTTGTTCTTGGCATATTGAAAACTCAGTGTTTACTCATAATTAAGTTCATAAAAGGAATAGGGACTTAATGTAATTAATATACAGAAGCTTAGTAAGGAAACTCCCTGTACTAATCCAAGTCAGTACCTTCCTTCTTTACAACTTATGCTCTTAGAAAGCTGTCTAGAGCATTGGGATGCTTCAGTGATTCGCCCAGGTGTTGCCCAGGCAATGTGTGTCAGTGGTGGTGTCTGAACCCATCTTGGCTTGGAGTCTGGCTCTCTGTTAAGTACACCAAGCTACCTCTCCTACATTCACAATAAAAAAGAAATTTTTTCGGGAAAAAGAGCCTATGTAGTCATGGATTAATTAAATGTAGACTAGTTTTTAGTGGAATTTAACCCTTCCACTACATGGTAATCCTATTCAAAAGGTGGGCAAGGTGTACAGGGTCTCCCATATCCCTTTAACCATTGAATTTTTCATTCTATAGAGATGGAAAATCAGCACATTCTGGACTCTAAATTACCCACAGAACTATGGTCACTGTTTACATTAGCAGTGATGCTTTTCATGCCAAATGGAGAATCCTTTGGCACTGACTTTTCTATCTCTGCATGTTTCTATTTTGCTATTTATGTCCAATAAACCCTGTCACTACTCACCGCTGCAAAAGTCCCATTCCAGATTCTGGTAGACACATTCACAAAGTATTCTTCTTTCATTCTGAGTTCTCTCAAATGGCAGGTGACTTGACTACACGATGCAGTTTTGCAGTTCTTTGAGGTTAGAGGGGTTCATATTAAAGAAATTAAGTTTAGTAAGACTTCTGAAAATAATTGCTGGACATGTATAACTTATATCTGATTGCTTACCACCTCAGGAAGGGGGGAAGGGAAGGAGGGATCAAATTTGGAACTCAAAACTTTAAAGAAAAATGTTTATTATTTTTTAAAAAGAAAATAATTGCTAAAAAGTAAAATGGTTGGTTGAATATATCCTGATACTTATTAGTCTAAATTTATGTTTGAATATTTATGCATACAACTACATAAAATTCTAATTTGGAGTGGTCTGAACATAAGGCACCTACCCAATGTAGTCCACACTTAAATAAGACATTCTCAAAATGTAAATATGTAGAGAGACAGTCAATGAAAAATATTGGCTGAATTTAGGCTTCAGACAAATTAAATTTCTAAGGAAAATGTGATCTATATTCAGATGACTTTTTAAAAGTATGGCATTTAGACTGGTGCTTCTCAAATTTTTTTCTATGATGCTTCATTCTTTCTCTCCCTATGACCTCCCAGTACCACTTCCATTTTTTTTTTTAATCTGGGAGGATTTTCAAGTTGTAAATTAAGAAAAGCCATGTTACTACCTTCACTCTCATGAAGGGCAGTAGGAAGGAGCCATAGAAAAGTGAGTTGATAGTATGGAGAAAACAAATGAGGATGCCTAAGAAATCAAATACAATGCTAAGGGGATATCTGGTTTGTGGAGGGAGGTATGTGTCATGCTGTCAAATAACCAAATTTTTTCACTCACCAGTGAGTCACTAGTGAGACTACAAGAAGTCTGGACTCAGTTTATAAAACTGCAGTTCTGGGTGAGCCCATGTAGATTTGGTATTCCCATTAATCAATGAGTTCTTCCTAAAACTTCTATTTTAGAGAAGTTCTCAAACCAGCTATCTTTCATTTTCAGGACTTCACCACCAAGCTCCTACTCCTTTTATGAGTTATCTTACCCATCAGAATAGAAGTCCCTTGAGGGCAGAGGGTGGTGGCTATGGGGGTTAGGTGATTTGCCCAGGGTCACCCAGCTAGTAAGTGTCAAGTGTCTGAGGCCAGATTTGAACTCAGATCCTCCTGACTCCAGGGCTGGTGCTCTATCCACTGCGCCACCTAGCTGCCCCTTTCTTTTTTGCTTGTAAGTGTATTCTTGGTACTTAGTACAGTACTTGGTACTTAGTAAGCCTTAATATATTCTTGTTGATGACTTCGTTGTGCACCAGCATAAAAGGGTCAGATGAGTTAGGTTCTAAATGATCTGAATTTGAGCATCTGTCTATAACAAAAAGTGAAAATCACCTTTTTTTTTTTTTTTTTTTTTTTTTTTTTTTTTTTTTAGTGAGGCAATTGGGGTTAAGTGACTTGCCCAGGGTCACACAGCTAGTAAGTGTCAAGTGTCTGAGGTCGGACTTGAACTCAGGTCCTCCTGAATCCAGGGCCAGTGCTCTATCCACTGCGCCATCTAGCTGCCCTGCAAATCACCTTTTAAGCCTCATCAGATTTGTATTAACTGGTGATTTTTAAATCAATGAATGAACCTATCTATTCTCTCTCTAAACCACAGTTCCCAATAGCTTTAAGGGAAAATAATGTATGGCAATAAATGTTTGTGGTCTATGAATGAAAAAACAGTCCTCCGAAAAAAAAAAGAAAATTAATACATTTGAAATACTAAAATAGAAGAAATTATAGTTCTTGAATGATCATCTTAACATGTGCTACTCACCAATTCTTTAATATCTCGGAAATTTTCTTTCTTAAAAGACACTGCGTGAGGAGTTTCTCCTATTTTTAGTGGATTTATTTCTGCAGTACATATTATATCACTGTCCTAGAAAGTGACAAAATCACAATTAGTCATTCAAACTTACAAAGCAAAAGCAGAATAGTTTTCGTTAAGACTTTGTATGAGGGGCAGCTAGGTGGCGCAGTGGATAGAGTACTGGCCCTGGAGTCAGGAGGACCTGAGTTCAAATGCGGCCTCAGACCCTTGACACTTATTAGCTGTGTGACCCTGTGTAAGTCACTTAACCCCAACTGCCTCACCAAAAAACAAACAAAAAGACTTTGTATGAGATGGCAGTATATAAAGGGGGAAGGGGGAACTATAGGGGGACAGGAGGAGGAGGAAAAGAAAGGGTGATTTGTTGGCTCTTGGTGAAGAGTACCTAGTAGAGTGCCTTTCAAATAGCAAGTAGTTAAGAAATTGTTCTTAAACTGAACAGACAGGCTTCGGTCCCACCATTACACTGTCCTTGGTCTGCTCTTTGTTTACCCTTAACCCTCAACACAGAGTGAAAGAAGGTTGTACTAAAGCTAGTACTTGCTCTTTGCCTCATGTGAGATAAGAAATTTTAACAAACGCTACCATAATTAGCTAAATAGATTTTAGTCTAAATCCTATGGTTTGGGTTTTCTATAGTTCCACAAAATAATACAACTCACATGAGAAAACACTGTTTTAGTTTTGTTTAATTGTTTGGAGGCAATTGGGGTTGTGTCTTGACCAAGGTCACAGAACTAGTAAGTATCTGAGATCAGATTTGAACTCAGGTCCTCCTGACTACAGGGCCATGCTCTATCTACTGTGCCACCTAGCTGCCCCTTGAAAACACCTTTTCAGACACAGCTAAGCATATAATCAGAAATCTAGAACTGAAAAGGACCTTAGAAGCCATCTGGCATAACTCCTTCATTTTACAAATAAAGAAAGTGAGGCACAGAGAAGTTGAATCACTTGCTCAAAGTCACATGGGTAGCAAGCATTAGAGGTGGGATTTGAACCTGTCTTCAAACTTCAGAAGCAGTACTTTTTTCATGGTATAATACTGTCTCTTCAAGCTGCTTGCTGCTAAATAGCTGGAATATTACTGCTAATAATAATAATAACTACCATTTATGCAATCCCTTAAGGTTTTATAAAGAGCTTCACATGTGTTTTCTCATTTGATGTTCACAATAACCCTTTGAGATAGATGCTATCATTATCTCTATTTTATAAATGAAGAAAGTTAGGCTGAAAAGATTAAATGACTTACTCAAGGTCAAAACAGCCATTCAACGTCTGAGGAAAGATTAGAACTTGTCTCCAACTCTGGTGATCTATCCACTATGCCAACAAGACATGCTGAGCCAAGTAGAAGAAAGTTCAGAACTGGCTGGAAGTTAGAATCTGCCATATAGTCTAGCTGAGGAGATCTGGAATCTCACTCTCTCTCCATCTCCCTTATCACTCAATCCCACTTTCCTTTTTGCAAGACCGACAGAGTCAAGCCTACTTGCAACAAGGATGAGGGAAGTATGAAATGACTCCTGCACTCTTTACATTCTTGAATATTGCATTTTGGTCCCACACTTCTATACACATGTAATCCCCACAACAACTCTGTGAGGTGGGTTTTATTATTATCCCCATTTAACAGCTGAGGAAACAGACTCCGAAGGGTTAAGTGATTAAAAAAAAAAAACTACAAAAACACAACAGGCCTAGAGATGTAGCCTCCATTATAACAACAACAACAAGTCTTTTTCTACAACCACTTTCTCTCCAGGTTAAAATTATTCTGCTTCTAACTTCTAAGGTCTCTTTTAAACATGAAATTCATTTCCAGATAATTAGCATTTATTTAAGTTGCTTAGGTGGCACTAGTCTCTTGCCCAGATCACATATACATGCTCCAATATTGGAAGGTAGTGTACTCTAGAATTTAAAAGATTTTTGCTTTCCAAAGTAAACTAGAAAAAGATATGGAGTTTTCATTTATTCATTGAGTTATCCCTACTTTTGAAAGCCTAGAATAAGGTTATCTACTTGTGAATATGAACTCTATCAAGAATAGTAAGAGGGGCAGCTAGGTGGCGCAGTGGATAGAGCACCGGCCCTGGAGTCAGGAGTACCTGAGTTCAAATCCGGCCTCACACAGTTAACAGTTACTAGCTGTGTGACCCTGGGCAAGTCACTTAACCCCAATTGCCTCACTAAAAAAAAAAAAAAAAAGAATAATGAGAGAAATGATTATTCAAGAACAATTATTGGGAAGATCCCTGACCTTTTCCAAAAATTTACCCCAGGTAGACTATCTTATCTAGCTAGAGTTGTTGCCCACCCAACTAGAAAACATTACAAAGAATTTAATCTAAAATGAATTCCAGCCTCTTGTGTTCCACTCAGGCAGGTTTGGGCGGGGGTAGATCCTTTGTTTAGATTGACCAAGGTTGGAGGTGATTTGGAAGTAAATGACATGATCAAAGACACATTCCCCATCTCCATTAATATAGGTCTACCTCTCGTTATAATATTCATTCTCTCATTACTTGTTAGCCAATCAGAGTTGATTGTCACCCTCAGGAATACCCACTCTTCTAAAGGCATATAAGCATTGAATAGGTTCCATGATGGATTTTTGGCATTCGAGGGTATCACTGACCCCTTTTATTAATTATTGCTGGCAGGATTAATAAAATAACTAATTATACCCAGAAACTATGTCTCTCAAATTTAAAGAGTACTAGATCTGGAGTCAGGAAAAAACCTGGATTTGAATCCTACCTTTAATACTTATCAATTATTTAATTATAATCATCATAATCTCACCCAGTTTCAGTTTCCTTATTTATCAAATAGGGATACTATTTGTACTACCTTCCTGACTTGTTGGCAGTATCAAGCAAGAACAAATGTAAATATCATATAAATACTGGCTTTCATCGCTACTGTCATCTCTTAAGGTGACAGCAGTGCATTCTGACCTTGATTGATTTGTCAATAAACTCAACTATTTCCACTGGACCATGTTCCCTTTCAGTCCTGATAATTTCTACTTACTATCCTTTATAAATACATATTTACATATTTATAACATAATATAAAATAATATAATAGTAGTATAATATAACATAATAATATAATGTGATATAAACCTAATATAACATAACACAAAATAATTAAACATATACTTATTGTAGTATACATGTAAATATATTTATATATGGTGGGTGCTTAATAACTGTTTATTACTTGACATAGAGTAAAGTACAAAATATCTGTCTATCTATGGGTATCTTTTTAGTATACATAGTACATATAGAGAGGGAGCATGGTATAATATACAGAGACCCATCCTTGAAGTCAGGAGAATTTTGGTTCTGATTCTACTACTGACACATACTGGCTATGTGACCCTGGTCAAGTTACTTAATCTCTCTGGGATCTAATCAACTTTCTAAAACTATAAATTGTAAAGAAGATATCACCCTTCATTGGTAGAAGGAATTTCCTCATACACAATTCCCCTATATTAATGAAATCATAGGTCCATTCTCTATCCAAAATGCATTTTATCTTTTTTTTTTATTTAGAAAATTGCTCTGCTTGGATTTTGTAATCATATTGAACCAAGGATATCAGAGGGTATACTTGGACTAGTCACCTGGGCTACGTGCACTCCTGTCAAGTACATCAATGCATTATTTTCCTTGGTATACTGAGGAATGGAGATGATTACAGAAACCATGGATACTGGAATGTTTCCTGTTGTGACCTACATAAAAAAAGAAAAAAAAAAGTTCTGTGATTAACCACACTTGATCTAGTTAGCAAAACTAACTACGTGACAGTAAATAATGAGAACATTCCACAAGCCACATTGGCCTTACTGCTTTAAGTCCTCTCTTATATCTGTGTATATATCCATGTCTACACATTACTTTTCCAATGGATGTCACCAAAGTACTTTAAAGACATTAACTATTGGTAGTAATGCTATGATATAGCAAAGCAAGTATATGGCAAATGCACAGATTTTTACAATGTAATCAGTTACAAACTAAAACTTAATAAATGAAATGAAATTAAAATGTTGTCCCCAAAGTATTACTGTAGTTTAAGATTTAAATTACTTTGTCATAGTAATAACATGTAACAATAATAATAATAATAATAATAATATAAAAAACTTTACAATAGGCTTAATAATTCATATAAATAGCTATATATTAGTTTAAGACTACATTAAGATTTTTAGGATACTCTGTATTCATATCTACTAATACTTAAAATATAAATTTCAGAATAAAGACATAGGTAAAAAGTTGCCAATTACTCCATTATCCATTGTACCATCTTTCTATCTACTCATCCCTGTATTTGTTTATACATTTTTTTTCTTTTATATAGTTGGACTAAATGACAATGAACTGATCTTTTAGTTCCCCTTTCATTTCTTTGCACCATTTCATATAAATATTTCCTTATATGCTTTAGCCCTTGTGTCTATCATTCTTAATTGTATTATAAGATTTCATAACACATATTGCCACCATGTGTTAAGCCAGTCCTCAATTGTCAGATGATTTATTCATATTTTAGATGACAGAAACTGGACCATGAGTCAAAAGGCAAGCTCAGGGTTAAAAGCTAGTTCAAAAGTTTAATGTTCAAATTCTTCTCATTTATAAAATAAGATGAGGTTTAGTTTTTATAGAGAGGGAGGAATGGGGTCTGATTGGTTTCTAGGATCTATAAAATAACAGAGTTTTTGCTTGGTTGGTTTTTCTCAATAATTAACTGCTGACACTTGCTTGGCTACTTACAGAAAAGAAATCACCATAAAACATGACTCTGAAGGCATCTCCATTTGTGTATAACTGCTAAGTTTATTACAAACAGAAGTGGTATCTAGGCATCACTGAAGTTGCTTTTCTTACACTGCCCAATAAACAAAAAAAAGAACCTTCACCAGAATCAGAATGAATATACATCCATTTCCTTGAAAAACATTGAATTGAAACTCTAAAACCACAATGTTTCCTCCTAGTCAGAGCACATATATCTTCATATCCTTCTGTCATTACTTTCGGTCCTGCCTACATTCTTTTTATTTTATTTTATTTTATTTTATTTACCTTCTGTTCTTTTACCTGGATTCTCTGTGGCTTTAAAATGTTATTTATTTGTTTGTTGTAATGTTGTTGTTGCTATTGTTTACTCCCCACCATTTCTTCTTTGCCTTCCCATATTCATGGCCACTGTACTCACCTTAAGTGAAAAACTGAACATGGGGCCAATTTCATCAAAAGTCTTCACAGTGGAGGAAACATTGCCATGAGAAAAGACTTCATAAAAATTGATATTGGTAGACCTGTTGAATGATGATTTTAAAACCAGATATGTTTAGTGAATGTTATTGAAACTTTACTTTTTTTCACCTAAATATTTCTAAGGTCCAATTAATATAGGGTGGGCCAAAAGTCACAGGGGGAGGATCTAACGTTTTAATAACTTTTTGAAAACTATCTTTTATTTATTTCTTATATATACATATTTATTTACTATATATGATGCTATGGTATCATAATTAAACTCCCCAAATTAAGGAGTTATTAAATATTGAAACTCCTTAATGACTTCATGACTTTTGGCCCACCCTCTACTAAAGAATAGCTTTAATATCCAGGAGTTCAAGGAACTCTGTAAATAAACCAAAGGAACATTTCATTCAAGTCCATGGTACAATTCAAAGAACCTATGAAATATGGTGTCAGATCCTGAGTTCCAATCCTACTTCTGGGGCAATAGACAAATCAAGCTCTTTAACCTCTTTGAGCCTCAGTTCCTTATCTGAAAAATGATGGAGATAGACGAGCTAGCATCTGCCATCCTCTACGGGCCTAAATCTATGTTACTATTACCCTAATGAGTGGATACATGATTTTGCTGACTATAAAGTATATGACTTAAGATATGATTTCAAAGAATATTAGAGCTGGAAAGAAGGTTAAAGATTCAATTGACAGGTGAGAAAATGGGCCTAGAGCAGAAAAATTACTTCTCAAAGTTATATAGGTAGCAGCAGAGCTGTGTTTCCCAGGTTTCTGATACCCCATAATGTACTGCTGGCATGAAAAAAAACAAATAAAATAAGACTTAAATATAATATATTATAATATAATATAGCTTTCACATATATCATGCAAATCTCAACTCTGATGCTGAATCTCTGTAGTGTTGGAAAGTCATTTACTTTCCTTTTGCCATCAGTTGATTAATCTGTAAACTGAGGGGATTGGATTAGGTCCAGCCATCTGAGGTCTCCTCCAATTCTAGATCTATGATCTTTGAATTATTTTCATTTTTTTAAGTAAAGAAAACTGAGACTCAGAGAGGTTGTGACTTGTTAAAGATCAACTAACTATTAACCGTCAGATTTGATACTTGATTACAAGTATCTGCTATGCTCTGACCAACTGGATTTTTTGCAAAATTTAGAAGGAACATTTTCTGACATGGAGGACGTTCTTTTGTTTCTTTTGGAACCTCAAATTCCCAAATTTCCTTCATTTATAAGGAATTTATTTTATTGGAGGAAAAGGGTTGTTTGTGATTATAGATTTCCAAATTACTAATAGAAAAATGTGTCATAAGGAAACAAATATATATGTATACACATACACATACACACACACATATATAATTTGTTAATGTGTTTGGATGAGACATACCAATTTATTATAACTTCCATGGAACAGAGGAAACCCCACTGAGAAACTGAAGGTTGGGCATTTTGTGTTCTTGGAAGATTCCATAGTACCTTCCAGAGACTAAGTTCTGGAGCACTGGCCAAATTCTGAATTGGGTAATGATATGTTGCTTTCCTAAATCCCTGCTATGGTTTAAAGGGAATTATCCTTTATTTTTCTTCCTTGTTTAAGGGATGCTTCACTTTTAAAGATCCATCCTGAAGCAACTGTGCTTCATAAATAACTTTTATTTATCCCCCCCGAAGGGCATTTCAACATATCTTTCTTATGACATTTAACTGTGTCATTTACCTTGATTTTTGAAGGCATAAGGTTTGAGGAATGCAAACTATAAAAAATAGAGGTTTTTTTGGTTTTCTCTCAAAATGCAGATACTTCTGACAGAAATATGTCGCTTCAAACACACATGCGCACCTGCATGTTACAATCATTTCAGTATCTTTTGGGATCTAAGATAATCATGCAAAAGCAAATATATAGGTGGTGATGAGTAAAAAAGAAACTATCATATCCACTTCCTGTTAAAAGAAACTTCTAGGGTAACATTGTGCAGAAAGAAACAAATAGGAACAAACCATAAAAAGAAAGAGATGAAGCAGTCAAGGATAAAAAAATCAGATAATGTGATACTAACCATCTCTGGTAGACACATGGCCTCAATTTTTTACCTTAGTAATGATGGTGCAGTATGACAATAGCAATATCTACTAGTGATTTCCAAGTGATGAATGAAGTAACTTAGACTTTGTTTCCATTTATGTCCAAGTTTACAATTTATTCATTCTGGGACCTCTTTCTCACAGCTACATATTTCAAATTTAAGACTAGATGGCATGCCCTCTACTTAAGTTTTTTTGGCTTTACCCTCCCCCCCCCCCAGTAGTCTGTTAGATATCTGGCACTTTGGGGACTGGGATAAAAGAGCAATAATAACCTGCAACTTCTAGATACTTGGCTCATGGGATGCCACTGCTGGAATTTGCCTCACTGACTTTGGGGAGGGCATCCAATTTTGCTAGAAGTTCACTTGAGTGTTTCAGCAGATTGAGAAGAGTGACCTATGTGTTTTATGATGCTGCTGACCCAAAGTTTAATGGGCATTGGCTAGAACACATCTGCAGTACGTTCAGGCTGCCAAACTACTTCTGAATGAGACAAGCAGATGGTATAATGAACCCATTTTCCTAATGTGTGTGATGCTCACTTGATAACATCAGTCTCCTTAAACATTCACTGGGACTATTATTAGCCAAAATGCTTCTGACACTGCTCTACAGGTTTCCATTTCAGAAAGAAAAAGTAACAACAAATTTTCCCTCAGACTTCTCTTGCCTTTTCATGTTTGAGCTAAGTTTTACACTCATTCATTTAGTCATCAATAATATATCCACTGGGGGGGGGGGCAGCTAGGTGGCGCAGTGGATAGAGCACTAGCCTTGGATTCAGGAGGACCTGAGTTCAAATCCGGCCTCAGACACATAACACTTACTAGCTGTGTGACCCTGGGCAAATCACTTAACCCCAATTGCCTCACCCCAAAAAAATATACATATATATGTATGTATTTATGTATATCTCCACTGACCACCAAAGTGTGTACAAGATACTGTGTTTCCACATTAAAGAATATAATTCCAGGTTTCAGGCATGTAGATGGCGTCTATTGGAAATACTAACATTTCTTTACTCCTTATTGATGTAGTTAGGAGATGTTGGGTGGCTGGTAGAAAACTGGAAGCATTCTGTTGAGGGTATGAAACATTTATGGATATAAGGCCCCTCCCAGGTAACATGAGACTAAATGGATGACTAAGCCTACAGTGATGTAGCTTCTCATACAGGCCCAAAAGAACCATTCAAAACCTCACTACTGGCTAGTTGGTTCACTTGAGCAAAGGTTTTTGATATTTAATGCTTAACATAGCAAGACATTCTAGCTAGTGAAAGTAAAGAACTTTACTAATGCCCAAACTAAAAATTTCATAAAGCATTATATTACATAATATAAAGCATTATATTACAGACATATCCACCTACCTTGTTAAATGGATTTCTGCATCATACAGCAAGGGAATTTTGAAGTTAACTGTATTGTCTGCCTCGTTTTCTTCTTGACTCTCACTATTTAAAAAAAATTAGGATGAAAATGATTAAGATGCTACTTTAAATGTATGCATTATAAAACCTACCCACTCCCACCTCAAAATTAATGATACTTCACCTTAAAGCTTTGAAACTGACAAGTGCCAGGTTCTGAAGATTTTGGAAATTAAAGTCGAAGTTTATATTAAAAGACACCTATGAAAATAAAATCCAAAGAAATAGATATATGTAAATGAATCCCAGGGAATTTCTCACAAACCATTCATCAGCAAAGTGTTTTACAAAAAAGGTAAATATACTCAATTTGATTCTGAATTTGATCTACATCAAAATGGAGAAATTTGCCACATTCCTGTCATTCTCAGCTAAGGTTGCTAATGTATCCAGTCTCACTTCACCTCCAAAATTTGGTCTTTTTTTTTTTTTAAACAAACATACTCATCTTTACCCCGCTTCCACTCCTCTCAGCTTAAATGCCATTCTGCACATGTAATCCAGTACCAAACAGTTCCCCTTTATTTATCATCTTTGTGCTATATTGAAGTTAATGTCAGGAGATAAGCTTTGGATTTTCCTGCCTGGCATTTTCACAAGTGACAGGTAATAGATTTAGATAATACAGTACTCAAACACAGGTTATGTCTGAGTGTAGAACACACAGACTATGTGTTATTCCCAAAATCTAGAATGCATGAAAAATCCTAATTTATCCAATTCAAATAAGCATTTAAAGAAAAAATTCAATTCAGAATTTGTTTAGAATGATGAAAGGCATTTTCTTTTACTTGTCTTATGAAGTAGTTTATGAAGTTGCTTTATTAATCAGCATTACACTGAAGCTAAAGCACATTTGAACTGTGAGATGCCAGGAGTACCTGCTGGTGACTCTTGACAGAAGGATAGCCAACATGACAGGTGAGAACCTTTTTCGAAATATCCAGCTGACATGAAACTTCAGTTCCATCAACCTGAAGGACAGACCAAAAAAACATAAAAAAACAAGACTCAAAAGTGATTTTTATGTGCACAAGTATGGCCATTTTTTGTGTTTTTAAAATATATTTAAGCTTTATGTTAAATATATGTAAGCTTTAATAATAAAGTGAAGTGTTTTATCCATCTTAAAATAAATTTAAACTTGAAAGTTTAGGCTATAGGCTAGGAAAAACATCTTAATATCTAAAGCTGTCCAAAAATTGAATGTACTTCTTCTTTGTTTGTTTTTGTTTTTTAGTGAGGCAATTGGGGTTAAGTAACTTGCCCAAGGTCACACAGCTAGTAAGTGTTAAGTGTCTGAGGCCGGATTTGAACTCAGGTACTCCTGACTCCAGGGCCGGTGCTCTATCCACTGCGCCACCTAGCTGTCCCGAATGTACTTCTTCTAGAGAAAATCTTTGCCTTTCTAGGGGGTCTTCAAATTAAAGGGTGAGGAATTAGTGAGGAATACCACAGTGAGTTTTCTTTTTGAGTATGAATTGGTCTGTATGGTTACTGAGGTCCCTTACAAATTGAACATTCTGGGATTCTGTAATTAGTGGGCTTGGAGTTTTAAGTTTAGCCTGATCTATTTTGAATTTGAATTATATTGTTCCTGGGGAAAAAAAAATTAAATTCATGATGAGGCACTCTCAAAAAGATAGTCAAAGGAGAGTGACATTTTTGTTTTGTTTTGTTTTTGCAGGGCAATGAGGGTTAAGTGACTTGCCCAGGGTCACACAGCTAGTAAGTGTCAAGCGTCTGAGTCTGGATTTGAATTCAGGTCCTCCTGAATCCAGACCTGGTGCTTTATCCACTGTGCCCCCTAGAGACAATTTTTTAACAAAAGAAACACAAACTATCAATAATTTTTTTAAATGTCCTAAATCACCAAGAGTGAGAAGTGCAAATCAAAATAACTCTGAGTTTTCATTTCTCAACCATCAAATTGGCAAATATGGTAAAAAGCCAGAAATAATGCTGAAGGGGCTGTGTAAAATCAGGCACACTAATACACTGGTGCTGAAACTATGAATTGGTCCAACCTAGCTGGAAAGCGATGTAGAATTATGGGATGAAAGCTACCAAATTACTCATACTCTTAGAGCCAGAGATCCAACTACTATCCCTGTATCCCAATGAGTTCAATGTTAGAAAAAGGAAAAAAATAGGTCTAATATGACAAAATGTTTATAGCAACATTTTTGTAGTAGAAAAAAAAGTGAGAGGCAAAGATTAACCAAGAGGGCAAAATAACAGGAAGAAGTACAGCTCAGTTCTTTTCTACAGTTATTCCATAAAAATCTAGAAAACCCATCAGGTTGAATCTTGATTAGGAGATTCAAGAAAAAAATCAGATTGAGCCATTTTTTTTCCAGCCCAGGTCATCATAAAAAGATAGAGAAGCCTGTGTAGATTGGGGATTGGAGTATTCTAGCAGAGATAGCTGAGGGCTTGCCTACCCATGTACAATGCACACTAGGGCAAGAAGAGGTTCCAGATCTGACACAAATGGGCCCACCTTGTGAAACAAGAAGAAAGAGGTGCTATCTGGAAGCTCTGTAACTCACTAACAAGTGCTGGGTCACAGATCCAATATGAATGGAGAAGGGGCCCTATGACTAACAGTGGCAGTCCAGGGCAAGGAGTGATCACATGCACTGTGAACTGAGGAATAAATACAGAAGCAGAAGCTGTGTGTTTCTGTCTCCAATGTTGGTTCTAAAACAAAGGGCAAAGTCAAGAAGGAAGGCTAGAAAAAAGAGCAAACAAAAAAAGAACCCCACTATAAAGAGCTATAAGGGTGACAAGGATGTTCAAAACATAAATGCAGAGGAAGAGGACAACTCAAAGAACAACACAGCTTGGGCACAGATTCAACTAGAATTCCTAGAAGAGATGAAGATAAAGGGTTTTTAAGAGCTAAAATGATTTTATTAATGAAATGATGGCACTGACAGGAAAATTGGAAAAGAAACAAGAGGTATGGAAAAAGGAATTGGAAAGATAATGTGGAAATATTTTTACTGACTGGGTCTAATTTGGGGGCTAAACTATGGATGACTAATCTTGGGACTGTTGACTGTTTGACTATCTGACTTCGTTAATTTAATGTGGGCCGTTGATAAAGTTCCACCACACTGCTCCCAAACTGATAGACTAAAGATTAAGAAGCCTCTTAACCAAATAATCAAAGCAGAGTTTATTTATGAGATACTGTTGAAAATTAAGAATACAGGGAAATAAAATGTACAACCTGACTGCTTTCCTGCGGTCTCTTTCCACTGTGTCTCTTTCCCACCTGCTGCGCTTTGAACTTCTTGAATACAATAAGGGCCTTAGCCGCCTCCGGCCTCAGGGCACGTTACACTTTCCCAGGTTTGTGTTAAGGCCTGTAACCTTGTCAGACCCGTCTCTCCTTTTCCAAACCGAACTCTCCTCCATCCTTGTCCATGCTCCCCTCTAGTCAGCCTCTCTCCTCCTAGTCTATCTAGTCTGTCTTCCTCTAGTCAGCCCCTCCTTCCTCCTTTTACTCCCAGGTCTACATATACCTTTTCTTCTCTCCACTCAAATCTCGGGGCTTCCTGTGCCCCCCACATACCAAGCTAATCTGCCAGCCAGAGCTGCAGCTGGTTGGGGGGGGGGGCGCGCACTCCCACTTCACGAGCCTCAGCACAGGCTATCCGGGATTTTTCGGATAGCTCCGCTCAGGTCAGAGGGAGCTGGGGGCTTTTTTTTTCCCCCAGCTGTCTGACCTGGCGTCTCGTATAGCCCACGGGGCTTTTTTGCTCAGCTGAAGCTGAGGAGGACGGGGAGAGACCCTGAGGGCCTAAGGTTTAGCCTAAAGGTAGGGTCCCCAAATCGAAATAAATTTCCACAATAATAAACAGCTTGCCATAAGGGGTACAAAGCCTTGTCTAATAAACAGACTACATGAAAATTAGAATGGACCAAGAGAAGTAATGATTTCATAAAACAACAAGAAATATAAAAATAGCTGAAAAACAAACAAAAAGATACTTAAAAACAATTGACCTGGGGACAGACAGCTAGGTGGCGCAGTAGATAGATCATGGGCCCTGGATTCAGGAGGACCAGAGTTCAAATTCGGCCTCAGACACTTAACACTTACTAGCTGTATGACCCTAGGCAAGTCGCTTAACCCCAATTGCCTCACCCCCCCACCCCCAGAAAAAAAAAATCGATCTGGAAAATATGTCAAAGGAAGGTGATTCAAGAATCATTGACTATTCAAAATCACTAATAATAAGAGAAATAAAAATAAAAATAACTCTGAGGTTTCACCTTATGTCTTTTGAACTATTGGGGGGGGGGACACCAATCTCTGTTCTAAGTTATTGGGAAACTTAGCTGGGATTTCCAAGATAATGCTCCTTATAAATTTGAGGCTATTGCACCAGTTTTTGGCATTAGGCATTTATTATCAAATCATATTAAATGTTAGTAAAGTGTTGACCGCGTTTAAGGCAAGCTGAAAATCCCCAGCACCATAGAGAATGTGCACATGGCTCTCCAAAGTTCAGAGATCCTACATTACCTAGATAGAGAGAGAAGAGAGGGGATGCCTGGCTGCCTCCTTCAGCGTCCCAGGCCAAGAGAGCATCAGTGAGAGAGCGTAAGCCCCCTGCAGACCGGACAAGAGGTGGCCCTTACACACTGCTCAAAGCCAATTGGCCGGCATCATTCATATCTATTGATTTACTGGACTTGAGGCTGGTCCATATTAAAATGAGAAGTACCTCGCTGCTCAGAGTCTGTGAAAGACAGCTCCTCTGAGGGCAAACCTTTTGGTAGGCGTGGTTTTAATCTCTATTGTCTCTATTCAGAGTCTGACCCAACTTTACTGACTCTGGGCTATCCTTGAAAGGGATCAGGCAAGGTTCCTCAGTTAAGCCCTTGGGTGGGGGGTCCCTGGGTCCCCTAAAAACCTATTATCAATAATAATTTTCTCACAACCTCATATCTTGAAAATTGGCAAGATGATAAAAGATGAGTATAGTCAATGTTGGGATGGGTTATGGGAAGATAGGCACAGTAGTTCATTGTTCTGGAGCTGTGAATCAGTACAAACATTTTGGAAAGCAACTGGAAATCATGCAAATAAAGTGACAAACTGTCCATACTGTTTGACCCAGAGATTCTATCACTAGCTTTATGCCCCAAGGAGCCATAGATAAGAAGATAGTACCAATATATACCAAAATATTTATAGTAGCACTTTTTGTGGGGTCAAAGAACTAGAAACAAAGTAGATGCCCACTGATTAGAGAATGGCTAAACAAATTGTGGTACGTGAATGTAATTAAATGTTACTGTGCTGTAAGAAATAGCTCATGTGATGAATAGAGAAGTATGGAAACATTTACATGAATTAATGTGGAATGAAGGAATCAGAACAAAGAGAACAATACACAGAATGACTTCAACACTGTAAATGGAAGGAACCATAAAAATTTTAAAAATAATTTTGCAAAATTATAAAGAATAAGATATTAGAGATAAAGAAGACAGTCCCATCCCATCCTTTTGCAGAAACGGAAAGCCTACAAATGTTGTACGTTGCACGTATTTTAAGACATTTTCCATCTTGATCAGTTATACTGATTTTTCATAAATTGAAAAAAAAATTTAAGACGCTGTAAGTTGAATGCAGCTGAAATTAGAATGGAAACAGTTAACTGGAAAAAAATCTTCACAGCAAGTTTATCTAATAAAGATCTCATTTTAAAAATGCATAGCATGTCCCAAAGGTCTTAGTACAGATTTAAGCTATTAAAGCTTAATTTGATAGCTATTTTAAGCTATTAAAATTTAAAATTTAATAAATTTTAAGCTATTAAAGCCTAAAACTGCACCAAGACTTTTGGGAAAAACCGCTTAAGGAATTGATTGAAATTTATCAGAAATAAGAATTAATTCATATTTATCAGAATAAGAATCACAGAGAAGTGATGGACTCAAGATGCAGAATAAGATACCATTTTTACATAGCTTACATGAGAAATTGTTTTATGTGACTCTGCATATGTCTTAAAAGGATTTTCTTTTTCTTTTTTTTAATGGGAGGGGGAAGTGGATAAAGAAAATATGCTTATTAGTTCAGAATAATTAATGAGCAGGGGGCAGCTAGGTGGTGCAGTGGAGAAAGCACCAGCCCTGGATTCAGGAGGACCTGAGTTCAAATCTGGCCTCAGACACTTGACACTTACTAGCTGTGTGAACCTGGGCAAGTCACTTAACCCCTGTTGCCCTGAAAAAAAGAAAAAAAAAAGAATTAACAACAAAATAGCTAAGTTTTTGTTCCAGGCAGAAAATCTAGAAACTCATTGACTGGGAAACAAAGGGTGGTATATGAATGTATTAGAATGCTATTATGCTATAAGATATGATGTGTGGTTGTTTTGGGGTTTTTTTGCAGGGCAATGAGGGTTAAATGACTTGCCCAGGGTCCCACAGCTAGTAAGTGTCAAGTGTCTAAGGTCGGATTTGAACTCAGGTCCTCCTGAATCCAGGGCTGGTACTTTCTCCACTGCACCTAGCTACCCCCCCACCACCACCCCTCCCCCCCATAAGATATAATGACTAAAAAGATCATGGAGATTAAGAGAAACACAAGAAGACTGATAAATCAACACGTGTCAACAAATATTTATTAAGCACCACTATGTGCTAGGCATTGTGCTAAGCCCTGGGGATAGAAAAAAAAGCAAATGACACTCCTTGATCTCAATGAGCTAATAGGGAAAACAACATGTAAATAACTATATACAGAAGCAGCAGAATAAGTAATACATATATACATATATGTACATACATATTTATGTGTATCTGTATATACTTATATCCATGTATATACTTAAATATGTGTATGTGTACACATATATGCATGAATATATGTATATGTGTATATATATCTGTATAGTTAAATACTTATATATGTATTCTCTGTCAGGAAGTGGGTAATATTCTTCATCACTGGCCTTTTTTGTATTGTGGTTGGTCATTGCATTATTCAGTGCTCTTAAGTTTTTAAAAGTTGTTTGTCTTTATAATGTTATGATATAAATCATTTTCCCAGTTCTTTTCTCTTTACATATATGTATATATGTATCTGCATAAATATACACACATATATACATACACATACACACCCATATACAAAATCAGTATATTATATTGAAAACCATACCAGAGAGAAGGCATTAAGATTAAGGAATACTGGGAAAGGCCTTTTGGCAGAAAGTGGGATTTTAGCGGAGCCTTAAAGGAAATGAGGGAAGCCAAGAGGTAGAGATGGGGAATAAGAAGTCCTAGGCATGGAGGATAGTCAGTGAACGTATCCAGTCTTGGGAAATGGAGTGTCTAGAGTGAATAAAAGCAGGAAGGCAAGTGATACTTATGGGATCACAGAATACATGGGGGGAGAGTAAGGTGTAAAATTACTGGATAGGTAGGAATGGGGTAGCCAAGTTATGGCTGGCTTTAAAAGTCGAACAGAAGGTTTTGTATTTGATCCTGAAGGTGACAGGAAGCCAGTGGAGTTTACTGAATAAGTGGGTGATAGTCAGGCCTCCCATTTTTTAGGAAGATTAATTTGACATCTGAGTGGAAGATGGATTGGACTAAGGGGAGAGACTTTAAGAAATGACTTAAAGCAAAGTAAACAGAACCAAGAGAGCATTCTACACAATGACTATAATATCTTCAATAAAAACAATGCTAAAAGGCACTGGACTCTGCTGTCAACTTCTTAGGTTTAAATACTTAAATCTTTTTTTAGGATCTTTTTTCTTTTAAAAATAGAAAACTGCATTTTGAATGTCCCCTAGCTCCCCTCCCCTTCCCCCCCAAACACTGAAGAGGTCAGGACAGGCTCAAAACTAAGCCCAACAAGTTTAAATAAGAAAGTGGATAAAAATCTTTTTATCCCATCCTTAAGTGTGTCTGTTAAGACATACACACAATACACACACATCAAATTATAGCTTTGGCTTTATTTTCCTTTACCCCTTGGGGAAAATATCCACATTCAAGTGTCTTTCTGGCACAGTGTTCATCTCTATTTGATTAGTGGGTTTGGCTCGAATACAAAAACCTTGACCACAGAAAGGCCTGCGGTTCCAAAGCTACAAAGAATGAGTCTAAGCTCTGTGCATATCAGCCCTTTGATTTAGCAAGTTCAGGCTCAGGCATGTGGGGGGCCAACACGGCAGCAGCACTAGACCCATGTGCTACTGGGAGTTAGGGAAGTGTAAAATTTCTTATGCCAAGTCTCAGAGGAAAGGAAAAGATAATTTGTCCAGTGAAGAAAAATCTTGTCTAGATATGGTGCCAGTTTGTATGCTAACCTGTCTTAGTTAGAAGTTATAAAATTAGGATGTTTTTATTATTAGGGTTGAAGCTCTGCTTTAAATGAGGAAGAGGAGTTGAGCAGCCTCAAGGGCACTTGAGAAAAGGGAATATTTCAATATCAAACAACAGGAAACAAAGATCTCCCCATTTCAAGGCACAAATGAACAAATGCTAAAAGCAGGAAGAAAAGTTAGGTTAGCCAGTGTGTACCCTCACATACCGATAAAGAGGATGAGGCAAAAAACAAGTTTTCTGAAAAAGCAGCTACAATTCTGGTGTTATAAGCACTTTCCCCTTTGTTTTTCAGTGTCACTGCAAATGTTAACCTTCTGTTTTGGTTGCTGACAATATATGGCTGTTTTCTGTCAATAAAAAAAGCAAAAAAGCTAGAACAAATGACACAATTTAACTCCAAATCAACCAATCCTGAACATTCAAAGACTTTCCATACACATTACCACATATTATTTCTTCTCTCTTCCCTTCCTTTCCCTTGTCTTCTCTTCCCTTCCCTTTTCTTGCCTTCCCTTCCTTTCCCCCCTCTCCTTCCCCCTCCCTCCCTCTTCCTCTTTCTCTCTCCCTTTCCCTCTCCCTCTTCCATATTCCTCCTTTCCCCCTCTTCATCTCTCTCTGTGTCTGCCTTCTATCTCTCACTTACACACACACACACACACACACACACACACACACACACACACACACACACACACAGTTTCAAAGTGAAACTTACTGAGTATCTGTTTTCTGTTGAACTTCAAGGACAAGATCAGAGATGCAGACTCCATCATCCCCACACTCTTTTAAAAAAGGTATCTAAAGAAAGTGAAAACATCATTTTCCCCACACATACTGTTAAGAGGGACAACTTGGAGATTGTGTTATTATTAGCATTGGCGAGGTGACTATGGGAGCTTAGTTTGGTTTGGTCAAAGGACAGAATTAGTCATTTGAAAAACTGTGAAGGCTGGGCCTCTACTTACACTGAAGTCCTTTGAAGTCTCAGAATACTCTTCAAGAGCTGGACTCGTCCCGGGCTTTGCCAAACTGATATCCACCCGGACATTTAAGGAGTTGACAACATCAGAAGGTTCCTGAGAAACAAAGCTTCCCTTTCAATTTGAACAGAGTAAAACAAGTGATCTTATAAAAAGTAGCTACAGGATGATTTTGCTACTATGACTATAATCAACTCTCATTGTGGCTATAGGTAGCAAGAGACAGAGGTGGGATGGTGAGGTAGGGTTCATTCGGCACCCACAGTGATGAAATCATACATCCTTCAAGTTGTGAAGTTCCAGCTACTCAGGCATATTGCTGGTCTTTGGCATTTCTATCAGAAGGTTCAAATAAAATTAAACTCAACTCATTAAAAAGTCTATCATTTATCTCAGCTAGCATAATCAGAAGATTTTCTTCATCATGGATATTCATTTCCTTAAGGTTGTGGGATTCCATAAGTATGTATACTCACTTTGTCTGTTCAAATCAAACTCTAAATGTTTTCTAAGTGACAGCGGCTAATCTGATCATTTGAGGAACCTCTCTAAACTTAGCTAGGGTTGAGGGAAGACAAGCATAGTTTGTTTCTGGGTCCATACATACATACAGCCTTTTGTTTGGTAGACCCTTCCAGGCTTTGCATTGTGTTGGAATAGTCTTAAAAAGCTTAGGACAGCCCTATACCATAACGAGCAACCAGAGCAGGACTTTAGTATGGGGTAGTTAAACTAGTAAATAGTTATAAAAGTCAATGACCTGGGGGGCAGCTAAGTGGCTCAGTGGATAAAGCACCAGCCCTGGATTCAGGAGGACCTGAGTTCAAATCCAGCCTCAGACACTTGACACTTAATACTTGTGTGACCTTGGGCAAGTCACTTAACCCTCATTGCCCCACCAAAAAAATGTCAATGATCTATTCAGTTACAATAATCAGAAAAAAAAGAACCTTCACAAATGTCTTTCCTCCCATCTTCCACTGCCTGTCACTTTAGCTAGAATCCAGTCTTTTGGTCAATAATTATTTCTCTATCACAAAAGCTTAGTCTTCAAGAACCACTAGGCTTCCTGGCCAAAGTTGTTCACCACGTAATATTGGATTATGGTTTGGAAGGAAACTTGGTTTGGCAATTAGGGCAGTGGAGAAAGAAGGCCCCAGGTGCTAGTTCCAGGGTTGTGATTGATAAGCTCAATGACAATGCTTGTCTCTACTTTTGTCTTATCTAGAAAATGAAGGCAATAATGATTTCCATTCTCCTCTCTACTAGGTAAGAATCTAGGAAATTAGGCTTCTATATGGCATAAAGACAAATTAGAGTTTACCATTAGGTAAATCATGGCATGTCACAATTTTCAGTTAAAATAGAATATTATAAACTAGAAATTACAAAAGTTAAGTGTACTTAGTAACAATGTAACATGGTATTTGGCCAGTTCCCCCCTAAATATATTTATGCACATACTTCAGGAAAGCACTATTCAAAGGGCAGCAACCCCATATTCTTAAAATATGCAAATAGCATTTAAATTTTACAATGTACATATTGTCTCCTTCAATTGAATGTAAGCTCCTCGAAGGCAGGACTTTTTATCTTCACCTTTGATTAATTGTCCCACCAGGTCTGGAAGAGTATCCTAAACTAGGAAGTCATTGAGCACAAACCCAAAAATTGATAGTAAATTGATTTTCTGAAGATCACACTAGCTAAATTCAGAGAGGCTCCTTACCAGGTAGGCCACAGGGTGATATATTTTTCAATATGGTGACTCTTTAACACCAGTCACTAAGTTATATTTGGGATACATTTTTTTGTTTTTGGAAGGAGTAATTATGCCAATGAAAGAACATATCTTTGACCTAGGTTTAACATTAGACCAAAGGTGAAAAATTAAACTATGTTTCAGGCTTTTATTCATAAATGATTCTTTTGACTATCTCATCTAAGTCTTCCAATTATAGTTATAAAACACCTGGATACATTTTTAATTTTTCTACTGCCTTTAAACTTTATAATAATCCCCACCCACACTAACCTGGAAGAGTACATCACGTTCTGCCATGTTTGTATATTTTCACTGTTTTTCCTCACCTTACCCCATTTCAACTCATTCTCCATACAGCTGTCAAAGAGGCTTTCCTAAGGAGCAGGTCTGACCACCCATAAACTTCAGTAGCTCCCCATTGCCTCTAGGACTAAAAATAAACACCCAGATTTGTCATTTAAAGCTTTTTACGTGCTGGTCCATACATACATACATACGTATGTACGTACATACATTCATATATATATACATATATACATACATATGTGTGTGTGTGTGTGTGTGTATAAAATGCTTTCCTTTTGCATACTGTAGCACCTCCTTATTGTTCCTCATACTTACCACTCTATTTTCCATCTTTGTCCCTTTGCCTTGGCCATCCCCTGTTCTCACCTCTGCTTTTTAGTATCCTTTGTTTCCTTTAAGACTCGGTTTAGGTACCACCTTCTTCAGGAAGCCTTTTACAACATCTCTAGCTGCTAGTTCCTCTCCACCTAACCCTCGAATCATCTTTTAGTTATTTTATATATTTTGTATGCATACATATAAATTCTATTGTTTTACAACAATATGTGTATATATACACACGTTTTACAACATATACTTGTGTGTGTATGTATACACACACAAGTATAACACACATGTGTATGTTGTTAAACAATAGAATTTCCTTCACTGCAGTAATTGATTCATTTTGTATTTGAATCCCCAGTACTGAGCACAGGGCCTGGCACAGAGTAGGTGTTTAGTAAATGCTTGTTGATTGATAAATTGCTTTCAAATCCCATTTGTGGTTTCTAATGATACATATGTATATCATCTACAATTTAATTTTACTGTAGGCAGTTTTCCCCCCAAAGCAACCGTATTTATTTTTCAAAACAAATAAAAACACAAAAGTAGACTCAGTAATGTTAACTTTGCTATCTTCTATTCTTTCCTATCCACCCTAAGTTAAATCCAAGACATTAGTCTATCATTGGAGATGATCTTCTTAATAGCATAACAATAAATACACTTTACCATGTAAGAAAATGTCCATGCAATTTGCCAGTATGTAAGTTTCCTTGTTTTTAGACATTGGGAATTCTATTTAAGAAAACATTGATTTTACTTTTTAATTAATGTGTTACTAATTGTTTATGGAACAGCTGGTGGCTTAGTGTGTGGAGGGCTGTGCCTCGAGTCAGGAAGATCTGAATTCAAATGTGACCTCAGACACTTCCTAGCTGTGTGACCCTGGGCAAGCTACTTAACCCTATTTGCCTCAATTTTTTCTACTGTAAAATGAGATAGAGAAGGAAGACAAATCACTCTAGTATCTTTGCCAAGCAGACCCAATGTATCATGAAGCATCAGACACAACTGAAACTACTGAGCAATAACTTAAGTTGAAAACCTAAGTATAGATAAAAACAAACATTTATTACATAAATATCTATTGTAAGCTGGGCAACAGTAGATGGTAGAAATGGGAGTACAAAGGCAAAAAGAAAAAAAGAAAGAAAGAATCTCAACTCTCAATATTAAGACTTTACTATGTCAATGAAAGGGGAAAAAAATCACAAATATTATCATAAAATGATAATTGCATTCCTTATTTACCTGATAGGCAAGAGTACAATAATGTACTTAAAGGGAAGAAATTACCTAACGTGAAAAGTTCTAATTAATTTGATAATTGTGGGAAATATCATGTGGGAAGAAGAGAAAATTCCGAGTCCTTACCTGTATATTGATTATGTTGCTCTGAACAAGGTCTGTGCCAAGATATACCATCACATTTTTCTTAAAGTATCTTTCATTGTTTCTTTAAACAATTCCCTAGAAGTTATTCTAGAGGAAAATCGATCAGCATCAAGTGTTATATGGTAGGTAATATCTGTTTAGGAAAGATATAAACAAGCATTTCTTAAGTTATCTACTATGTACCAAACACATGATAAGTGCTTTACAAATATCTTATTTAATTCTCACAACAACCCTAGAAGGTAGATGCTATTATTATACCATATCCACTTCTGTCTCTTGCTACTCATATTCACAACAAAGGTGGTATAATGTGGTTAAAAAGAATTTATTAGAAAAAAAAACAGAAAAAATGGGGGGGACGCTAGATGATACAGTAGATAAAGCACTGGTCCTGTACTTCAGGAAGACCTGAAATTCAAATCCAGCCTCAAACACTTGACACTCACTAGCTGTGTGACCCTGAGCAAGTCACTTAACCCTCATTTCCCTGTCCCCCCCCAAAAGAAATTATTAGCTATGTAGTTGAAAGACCTGTGTCTGAATCCTGAATCCTGGTTCTGCCAATTATAAATTAGATGAACTAATCTAGTAAGTCACTTTGTTAGCTTCATTTTCCTCATCTTGCAAAATGGGGATAGACATGGCTCCTCTCACAGGGTTGCTTGAAGGATTAAATGAGATCACATAGGTGAAAGGTTTTGAAACCAGAAAGTGCTAAATAAGTTCTGTTTGTCATGTTATTAGATTCTTAAATGAATGTATTGTAAGGGGTGCACTGGCAAAGAAGGAAATTATTTTAAATGAACAGCACATTCTGTTACATGCTGCTTAAATAATTTTAAAAGATAAATAAGGTAAGGTAGAAAATAAAGAGTCAAATATACAGGCAAAAAAAGGGGGTTGCTATCAACTCTCCTTCCCCAGGTTGTCTTGATCAGCCCCTTTGGTGATGTTCTATTCCCCTATCTATACCTCTTGCTCCCAATATTCCCGGCAAAAGTTAACCATAATCACATATTAAAGCAATCTTAACCCGACTCTGGAGCAGTTAGGTAGTACAGTGGATAGAGTGCAGGCCTGGGGTCAGGAAGATTCATCTTCCTGAGTTCAAATATGGCCTCAGACACTTACTAGCTATGTGACCCTAGGCAAGTCACTTAAACCTGTTTGCCTCACTTTCCTCATCTGTAAAATGAACTGGAAGAGATGGCGAACCACTGCAGTATCATTGCCAGGAAAACCCCAAATAGAGTCATTAAAAGTTAGACTTGATTGAAAAATGACTGAACAACCCTATCTAGGACAGGGAAGATGAAAGAGCATATCAGGAAAATTAAAAACTGATATAAACTCGCCAGTTTCTTTGAAAAAGTAAGACTATAGTAGTTAATTAAGACCTTCTGTCATTTTGTGTCCAAAATGTAGAGAAAAGCTTTGGCCATCTCCCCATGGAAAATACATGTTATTAATAGCACTACCTACTCTTTCCAAGATTCTCATCTCTTTTATTTTAGTACTTTCTGTACTTTTGAACCCAAGAGTTTGCTAAACTACTGAAAGCATTACTTCTACAAGGACACCCAACAAACAGCCTTGTCAATTTTTTTCCATAGTCTCATATGAGAGGTAGCCAGTTTTTCTTTTTTCTTTTTTTGAAACTTTAAACATCAAGGTCACATAGGATTATATATCTAGGACCTGAAAGGACCTCAGAATGCCTCTGGTCCCTCCCTTTCATTTTACAAGTGAAGAAACTGCAACCCTGGAATGTTAAGTGATTTGCCCAAGTTATGATATACATTTGATGAGAGAAATATAGAAATATGGAGAAAATGTTATCAAAATTAGTTATCTCAATGGTTTCAAAATGAGACACATCTCATGCAGATGTAACCTCATGTACAATAGAGTATTACAAATAAATATGGTATGGAAATAAAGCAGTTAATGAACAACCGATCATCACTGACCTATCTGTGCCCAGAAAAGGGCCTGAGGTCAAAAGGACAGATACCAAATAACAAGAACTTAGGAAAGCTCAAAAGAAAAATGGCAAATGGAGAAGCATCTTAGGGCAGAAAGGCTAGGTTGGAGGTATATTAGGTCAAGAGGGATGAGGTTCCACTTGAAAAGGAGAAGATTATACGAGATGACATGTTTCCAGGCCAGAGCTCTGACCAGACGGTGAGCCATTATTTGCCAATGAATGCATTTTTCCACTGAATCATTTAAGCAGACTGATCTATTAAGAATCATAAGGCAATGATTTTAGGACTGAATTACCTCTATGAGTTTTGCGCATTGTAAAGGCAAGTCTGTGGAATGTACTAAACAAAATTGGGATGATCTTTGAAGAAATTTAAAAAAAATTCCAGACAAATGTGAAAAGTTTAAAAAAAATAGGGAAAGCACACAATTATGAGGTTAGTGCCTGGTTTGGGAGTCCTAGCTGCTGTATTTTTTGAGAAAAAATTTGGGTAAGATGTCAGCATATTCAGAGCAGTTTCTTTTCTTTATAAGAATACATTCTGCTTCTACCTAAATGATTTACCTTTTTAAAAAGTGAGGACTTTGTCCTCTACTTTCTTTCTTTTTATTTTTTATTTTTTTAGTAAGGCAATTGGGGTTAAGGGACTGAGGCCAGATTTGAACTCAGGTACTCCTGGCTCCAGGGCCGGTGCTCTACAGACTGCACCACCTAGCCGCCCCTGTCCTCTACTTTCAATACATACCCATCGATGGCTCCCTAAATTACTGTTTCACATTTAGATTTCTTCATGCCCAGGTCCTATCCTGCCTGTTCAGCTATATTACTCCTTTCTCTACATACTACAATATAGTCAGTTAAGTCTTCTTACTGTTCTTCATACAGAACATCATACTTCTTATCTCCCAGACTTTGTACTACCTGTCCCCCATGTCTGGAATTCACTGAATCCTTACTTTCTTCCACTTCTTGAAACCCTTGATTTCCTTCAAGACTTGGTTCAAGTGCTATCCTTTAAATGAAGCCTTTCCTCATAACTCAGTCTATTAGCATCTCCCCACAGCTTGCAAAATGGTCTTTGTTTCAGCTTTGTATAGACCCGTACTAGGTGGTGTGGTGGATAGAGTGCTGGACCTAGAGTCAGGAAGACCTGAGTTGAAATTTGATCTCAGACATGTACTAGCTGTGTGATCCTGGGCAAGTCACTTAACCCTGTTTGCCTCAGTTTCCTCACCTGTAAAATGAGCCTGAGAAGGGAATGGCAAAACACTCCAGTATCTTTGCCAAGAAAACCCCAAATGAGTCGCAGTCAGATATGACTGAAACAACAATATATTCCACCTCTTGGATTAAAATTGCCTTATATTCCCATTGATAGTACAATATCTGGCACAAAGTACTTAAAATAACTGATTAATTAACTGACTGGTCAAAAGTATTTTAGATATTACAACTTAGTTGGAAAGGGGAGTAAACTACTCCCACAAACAAAATGTTCCTTTACCTAGTATACCACGTGAAATAAAACATTTTACAAATATTATCAGCAGCATTAAAACTTATGGCAGAGTCATTTAATAAATTTGCTGCATCCTCTGGTATGTAACAGGAGTTAGCAAATAAAAACCAAGATTCAATCCCAACTTTGACTAAGTAATAGTAATGGAATAAGGCAGTCTTGTAAGTAATAAAATCATTTGAGCATTCTAATCATCTTGTCTGTCCAATTCACCACCTATTTGAAGCAACTTGTATCAGAAATATGATTGTATATGTGTGTATGTGTATTTCTGAGGTCCTACATGTGTAGGCAGGCAGTGTAGCAGCTCAAGTGAGTCCAGGTCTCCCTAACACCAGTCTTGCTTCCCCTTGACAAACAAATCATTCTCCTTCCTGTCTCTACAGAGATCATTTTCCCCATATAGAAACAATCAATTAATATTGTTTAAGTCTACACACTATGTGCTCTAATAGCAGATAGAGTTGCTGCAAACACATGGCCCTTGCCCTCAAAGAAATTAGGAATTTTGTTGAGAACACAAGCCTGTCTCATATGAAACAGCAGGAAACCAAACACTGCAGAATATTACTAAAGTGCCAAACTGAATGATAGAGCATACAAGTGCTACAGGAATTCAGGGAAGGGAAAAATCGGTGAAGGCTAAAAGACATGAGAGAAGTCTTTGTGGACTTTATCAGACCACAAGATTTTGGAGCAGAAAGGGATGTTAAGAATTAATCAATCAACAAACATTTAAGCACTTACTAAGTGTTGGGCTCTATGCTAGGAACTGGGAATACAAAAATAAAAGAAAATCATACCCTGTCCTCAGGAAGCTTACATTCTGTCGGGGAAGCAACATGTTCAAATATGGGTTGAATATGAAATCCATACAATGTGATTTTGAGAGCAAGGGGCTAGAAACTCTGTTGGATTAGCAGTTTCATGTAGAAAGTGGTGCTTGAGCTGAGACCTCTAAATACAGCTCCTTCATTGTGCAGATAGGAAAACTATGGTTCCAATTAAGGGAAATGATATGATATAACCCTGGGGTTGCATAAGGACTAAGTGACAGACCTAAGACTCAAAGTCAGCTCTGATGACACAATCCAGTGCTCTTTACATTACAACATGATTCCTTTCCTCAAAAGACTGGGAGGACTAGGGTAGGTAAAAGAAGGGTGAGCATTCCTTACAGGAATGTGACTGGGACACATGCCTTCTACTGTCCCCTCAACACAAGTCTTGTCCATGGAAGTATATTAAGTTACTCTAGCTGAGATGGGGATTCCCTCCCTTATCTGTATTCTTTTATTTTGTTTTGTTTTTGTTGTTTTGTTTGTTTTTGTTTTGTTTCTTTTTGTTTTTTACAGGGCGATAAGGGTTAAGTGACTTGCCCAGGGTCATACAGCTAGTAAGTGTCAAGTGTCTGAGGCTGTATTTGAACTCAGGTCCTCCTGAATCCAGGGCTGGTGCTTTATCCACTGTGCCACCTAGCTACCCCCCCCCCATCTGTATTCTTATAGCCCTGTTAGTCTATGCAAAGCAATTTAGCACAATTTTATTCTATTCTGGTAAAGAACAGTGATTTCTTTGATGTTGGTAATTCTCAATGAGGAAATTCCCTCTACCTATGCTGACTGGTATCTGTTCTCCTGACAAGAGTCATAAAGAGTTGCCCAGGGGCAGCTAGGTGGCGCAGTGGATAGAGCACTGGCCCTGGAGTCAGGAGTACCTGAGTTCAAATCCGGCATCAGACACTTAACACTTACTAGCTGTGTGACCCTGGGCAAGTCACTCAACCCCAACTGCCTCACTAAAAAAAAAAAAAAAAAAAGAGTTGCCCAGACCACAGCCAGAAAGCAGCAGGGCTGCACTGGTGCCGGTTAATACTGGTTTTCACTAGCTGTTAAAATTTTAGCCTGAGCATTTGCAACCTTGGAAATCTACAAATGCTATATAAATCATGGCTTGATTTATTGTTTTGTTAGTTGTATAGACATAAGAAAATAATGTGGAAATGTTAATAATGCAGACTAAGCTTAAACAAATACTGTGGCATTTTCAGAAAGCTGATAGTTAAACATTTACCAGCACATCTCTGGATAGCAGGTATGTAGTACAGGGAGGATTTGAACCCAGGTCAATTCTATATGTACTGTGTTATGCTGTCTCTCTATTTCATATACTGACTTTATACACTAAAAGTCATTCTAATTGTTTCATCTGTATTAATTCAAGGAGGGTAGTACGAGGTTTTATAATTCTCTTTTCCCCCTTCTCCCCTAACATCTATTATTACTAGGTACTCAACATTCATTCACTCCTTCAGACATTTTTAGTAAGTATCAACTATGAGCAAGGCAGAGAGAACATATCATAGTAGATGAAATGCTGGGTTTGGAGTCAGGAAGTCTGCATTCAAATGCTCCCTCTTCACCTCACACTAGCTATATGATCCTGGACAAGTCACTTAACCTCTATATGCCTTAGTACAGGGTGGGCCAAAAGTCACAAATATTTAATAACTCCTTGTTTTGTTTTTAATTTATACCATAGCATTATGTACTGTATATATAGGAAATGAATTTACATTTTGTGTGAAAAATCAAACCTCATAAATGGCAAAAATAAAGAAAAAAAATTTTCAAAAAGTTATTAAAACATCAGACCCCTTCATGACTTTTGGCCCACCCTGTACTTAGTACTCCCTAGGACTTAGTAAGTAAATCATAGACAGGTTGCAATCTATATGGGGGACATAGGTTAGGAATTCACACAGATCCTCATCCACCTATCTTGTATGTGTTAGGCACAATGCTAGATGCTGAGATTGGTAGAAAGATAAATAAGAAACTGTTCTTAATCTCAAAAAACATAAATATCTTTACTAGAGAGCAGGCAATATTTTATTTTTGTCATTTCATCCCCAGCACGTAGACTAGTACCTGACACACATTAGAATTTAATAATTTTTTAGTGTTTGATCCATTGATTAACTAAAGCCCCAGCTGCCCTGTCCAACTGTAACGTTTCAGGGGAAGGTTGTGTGTTTAGTCTAATCACGGAGACTATAAACAGGGATAGCCTTGTGACTCAAAGGACCACCCGTGATAGAGTCTGTGGAGCAAATGACAACTTTTACCTCAAAGGCATTCATTACCTCATTGCAATTTGGGGAAGCTGGTCCTAAGATGCCCTTGTCCAACTAGCCTCAATTTTTCAGGCACTACTAAAGTGTTGGGAAAATGAATGGACCAGCACCCAAGTCTTTTTCTTTTGGTCTTCAATCCAAGAATGTTACTTGATTATTGTTAGCAGATTTATGCGAATGTATTTTGAAAAAAAAAAAAGATTATTTTGAGTCTGCTTACCCACTTGATTGTTTTCTGTGGTAGGTCTGAATTTTGCACTGAAGCACAACCTGAGGGTTATTTCAGCATTCTTGTTTAACAAATTGATCTTATCAGGGGTAAATGAAGCTTCTACGGAGACATCAGCAATACTCTGTGACCTGAAATATATAAACAAATCTGCATTGATGTTATTGCTGATAGAACAGAAAGAACACCAGACTTGGGAGTCAGATAATCTAGGTTTAAGCTCTGGCACTGCCACTCATAAGACAGGTGGCCTTGGGAAAGTAACTCTACCTCTCTGAGCCTCAGTTTCTTCATCAATAAAACTGATATGAATAGTGATACTTAGCGATAAGAGAGATTAGAACCTGGGGCTCCCAAGCTCTTTATAACCTGCCACAATTATACCCCATCTCCTCATTTGCAATGCATGGCATAGGAAACCCACTGAATAAAAATACACAAAATGCCATAGATTAGGTGGCATGGGTGATGTGTGAGCATCTCTGAATGTAAACCAGACTCAATCCCATGTATCAACCAAAGTGATTTGGTTTTGGCTGGTACAATAAAGAAATATGGCACTTCTAGAAACTAATACCATACACTCTAACCAATTTAATCATCCAAATGGTAGTCCCTTTCAATATCACCTGGGGAGTCAGCAGGCATATTCCTACTGTGCTGTCAGAGGCCAAAACATTTTAGTAGCTCCTATTTTTGAATGAATGGGTGTCAAGGAAGCATCGTAATATGGGAATGGGAAGACTGGCTTGGGGTGGAAAGGAATTCTATAAAAGTATTGGCCTTGGAATTAGGAGACTAGAGTTAAAGTCCCAGCTGTCTCTTACTAGCCCTGTAGTAGTGACAACCCCTTCACCTTTGGGCTATACCTCAGTTTCTAAATCTATAAAATTGAAGTGTCAAGCTTTCAACTCAAACATTCTATAATCAAGTGCCAGTTTATGAGTTACACAAGAAAAGCAGACACAATTCATTTTTAATTTTTTGTGTGTGGGGCAATAAGGGTTAAGTGACTTGCCCAGGGTCACACAGCTAGTAAGTGTCAAGTGTCTGAGGTCGGATTTGAACTCAGGTCTTCCTGACTCCAGGACTGGTGCTGCACCACCTAGCTAACCCACAATTCATTTTTTGTTTTGTTTTGGTTTTTTGTTTGGTTGGTTTTTTTAGTGAGGCAATTGGGGTTAAGTGACTTGCCCAGGGTCACACAGCTAGTAAGTGTTGTGTCTGAGGCCAGATTTGAACTCAGGTCCTCCTGACTCCAGGGCTGGTGCTCTATCCATTGCACCATCTAGCTGCCCCCACAATTCATTTTTGATAAAAACAAATGCTATCACCCAGTTTAATCATACCCCAGGAATGAGAAGTAGGTAAGAAAAACTCTTTGTCTATTTACAAAAATCAAAGCCAAACATTAAGGCTAAAAGTTGGCCAACAGGGGACATCCAAAAGTATGAGCCTCAGGCACTGAAAGCTATTCCAGTGAGGATCTCAGAAATATTCTTGAGCAATGATGGCTTTGATGAAATAAATTCTTATCATTTACTTGGAGAGCATTTACTTGGCTGTAAAGGTACTGGTCCATTTGTTTAAAAACAAAACAAGACATTGATTTTTATGTACCTGCAGTCTTTCAAAAGAATGTGATACCTTTTCATCAATGTAGCCTTCAAATTGTCTCTATTTCAAAAGTCACTCAATGTTACACAAGAATAATTTCCATAAAAAGATGAATTTGATACTCTAACTTTCAAAATCCATTTAATTCTCTCAAACCTGAAGTAAAAGAGCATTAGCAATGTCAAGCAAGGAGACTAATGTTATATACGGCACCAGTAGGATAACATTTTCCAGCGTTTAAGCTTCTTGGACCCAAGTCATCATTTACAATGTCTTTTTCAAACTGTGACAAATAGAAAGACTGAGCCAGATTCTTCTCGGGACTTTGTTTCTTCCAGCTCTCTCCTTCTGTCTGACTTCATTTATTCCCTTACTTGCCTTATGGGGACAATCTAGTCCAGTGTGTATTTCTGGCTTCTGAATCATATGGCCCTTGAATTCCTCCTATTGTTCTCCAGCCCCACAACTGCAGCAGAGGCCAGTTTCGAGGTCAAGCCAAATGAAATAAAAGTCATTTGTACATAAAAACTGGAAAAAAGAATACCCCCATCACTCCATTGAAAGATAAAATCTGCTCATACTACTCAGATTTTCCATATTCTCTATGTAAAACCACTTATTGCATGGTATAATGGAAAGAGTATTGGATTTGCACCCAAATCCTGGCCCTGCCAGGTACCAGCTCTGTGACCTTGGGTAAAGCTTATCATGAAAGGCTATTTCTTCATCTGTAAAATTCTGATAACAGGGGGCAGCTAGGTGGTGCAGTGGATAAAGCACCGGCCCTGGATTCAGGAGTACCTGAGTTCAAATCCGGCCTCAGACACTTGACACTTACTAGCTGTGTGACCCTGGGAAAGTCACTTAACCCCTATTGCCCTGCAAAAAAAAAAAAAAGGAAAAAGAAAGAAAATTCTGATAATAGTGCTGTACTAACCACATTACATGGCTATATTTATATTTATATTTATAATAATCAAAATAGCTAGCATTTATAAAGCACATTTAATCTGGAAAAATGCTTTACAAATGTTATACCATTTGATCCTCACAACAACTCTGTAAGGTAAGTGCTCTTATTTTTCTCATTTTAGAGATAATAAAACTGAGGCTGAGAAGTTTTTACCAGGTCACATAGCCAATAAAGCCTGGGCAGGATTTGAACTCTTCTTCCTGAGTGTAGTCATAAACCTGTGTTATCCACTGTGCCACTAGATGCTTCATAAACCATAAACTGCTGTATAATTGTGATGTCTTATAGTTAATAAGGAAACTTCCACTCAGTGAACTGGAGAATAAGGCAACACTCAGAGGTAATTTGGAATACCACTTAGAACCAAGGTTTATATAATAGTCCAGTTTTAACACGTGTGATTCAATATAAACAGTTCTTCACTGCAGAGGACTTACACTTCTCAAGCCTGTTTTTACTCACCAGGAAATAACAAAATGTACGCTCTGACTTTTATACTATACTGTATTTTCCTATTTCCATCTTGCAAAAGTGAAGTCTATTCCACACCATGTTGTCTTAGCTCGCATAAGGCTCTGGAACCAAAAATCTTATCACAATATCCCTTACCATAATTAAGCAGTCCCTAAGCATTTATTAAGCACCTACTATATGTCAGGCACTGTGGATAGGGACTAAACCTCTGATTTCAATGGTGTAGGGATCAGAAAGAAAGAAAACGAGGGAGAGGAAGGAAGGGAGAGAGGGAGGTAAGTAACTCCTTTTACCAAGGTGGGTCAGCACCTTCTCTGCAACTTAAAGGCTCACAGAATACTGCAAGGATTAGTAATTTGCTCAAGGTCACATGGTGTGAATGTGTATCAAGGGTGGGATTTGAAGGCAGGTGGTCCTGATTCTGAGTTCTCTGGATATTACATCATAGCACATTTTAAGTAGATACAGAGACAAAAATAGAACAGTCCCCACCATCAAGAAGTTTACATTTTATCATCTTGTTAAATTATCTTCACCTGGGGGAAAAGGAGAACATTCCCTGGTCCAATGGCAGCTAAAATTGTTCACTGACTCACCAGAGTTGAACAACTTGTCCAAATGCACCAATGGATATGTCAGTGATTGAGTCTCCATTCAGATCTTCATAGCCATCTAATGCTCTTCCAAAATACTGGAGTTGATTCCTAAAAGCAGGATCTGACCCTAAGATTTTCTGGAAATGAGCATATTTGATATTAGAAGATCATATTTAAAAGTGCTCTGTAAACCTTAAAGCATTACTACATGAATACTATCTATTACTATATTTGCATTCTGCAGAAACCAGCTGCTACTGTCATTGAGAAGAAAAGAGAGGGGCAGCTAGGTGGCACAGTGGATAGAGCACTGGCCCTGGAGTCAGGAGTACCTGAGTTCAAATCCAGCCTCAGACACTTAACACTTACTAGCTGTGTGACCTTGGGCAAGTCACTTAACCCCAATTGCCTCACTAAAAAAAAAAAAAAAAGAGAAGAAAAGAGAGACTTTTCATCCTCCCCACCTCGTGACAGAGAGAGAAGTGATGCATTCAAGATGTAGAATTGGACAATGCTAATAAGAGCATTTGTTTTGTTTGATTATTCATATTTGTTACATGGGCTTTGCTTTATTTTTTCCAGATAGGAAGTGGGTGTGTGAGAAGGCAAGGGAAGAGATAATGAAAGAAAGAAAAGAAAGAGACAAAGAAAAAGAGGGAAAGAGAGGAAGGAAGTGAGGGAGGGAGGGAAGGAGTGAGAGAAGGAGGATAAAGAAAGGAGAGGAAAGGATGTAAGGAAGCAAAGAGGAAAGGAGAGGAGTGGAAAGGAAAGGAAAATTATTAAGGCCTTTTTCTAAGTGCAGAAAAAAGAATCAAGACTAGAAAGAAGTACACACAAGCAGGACAGTTTTGAAAGCTAGAGGTTAAATTTATTATATACTTTAAAAGTTTAAAAGTTATACATATTACAGAGATCTTCAGGATTATGTACAATCTTCTTTTTCTATTCTATTATCTATATGGAAATGCTTATTTTATTTGGTTTTTATACAGTTGAGAATTTTTTTTAAATTGGGGGAAAAAGGAAGATAGTTTTTTCATAAAGCCCCTCTAGTTCCCTCCAGCACATGTTCCTTATTACCCCAATTTTAACAAATTCATTCGATTTAGTTCCCACTGGCCTTTTGCCTAATCTTTAAACATCCTTAGCAACTAGTTTTCCACTAAAGAATCAATGTGCATCTTTTTTTAGATCATAAAAGTATTTTATCATTTTCTAGTTACATGTAGAGATAGTTTTCAACATTTTTTTTAAGATTTCTAGTTCCAAATTTTTCTCCCCCGCCCAAGACAGAAACAATCTGATATAGGTTATATATGTACAATCACATTAAACATATTTCTGCATTAGTCATGCTGTGAAAGAAGAATCAGAACAAAAGGGAAAAACCTCAAAAAAAAAAACCCAACAAAAAAAAGTAGAAACAGTATGGTTCAATCTGTGTCTAGATTCCACAGTTCTTTTTTTCTGGATTTGGAGAGCATTTTCCATCATGAGTCCTTTGGAACTATCTTGGACCATGAATCAATGTGCATCTTAACATTAACTCATAAATTTTTAAATATACAGGGATATTGTCATGACAAGACTTACCTGAGAGTATTTTGTTCGTATAGTCCCCCTATGTCCGTTGTAAATGTAAACAGCTCCAGAGTTCTCATTTTCAAGGGGTGAACCCACTATAACATCATTAAAGCCATCCAAATTAATGTCTGAGAGAGCAGCAATAGCTGAGCCAAACCGGGCATTTTCCAAACCTAGAGGGCCTTCAAGGAATTGATGTTGATTCAAAATTCCCTTTTGAGAAGAGGAGAGGACAATTGATTAAAGTAAATCTTGCTGCCTGTATATTAGGAATCCACTGGCAATGACTTCCAGAGCAAGTTCCAATACATACAATTTTAAAACATAATTAAAACTTTGGTAGCAATATATGTATATATATATATATATATATACACACACACACACACACACACACACACACACACACACTCTAAGTATCAGAACATTTTCAGGTACTGGGACGTTATTGCACTGCCCTTCAAAAAACATCAAGATAGGAGTAGCTAGATGGCGCAACGGATAAAGCACCGGCCCTGGATTCAGGAGTACCTGAATTCAAATCCAGCCTCAGACACTTGACACTTACTAGCTGTGTGACCCTGGGCAAGTCACTTAACCCCAATTGCCTCACCAAAAAAAACCCACCAAACAAACAAACAAACAAAAAAAACACAGCAAGATGAGGACAACTGTTGTCCAGCTTTCTCAGCAAATTTAGTATTCTACATCTTTCACAAGGCTTTTTGGTAGCCACTCTGTAATAATCTGCCTCAGGGTAGTGAGCTGATAGGTAACAGGAATTTGTGTTCATTTTTATTCCTTGAACTATATTTGTTGTTGTCGTTTGGTCATTTTTAGTCGTATACACCTCTCTGTGACCCCATTTGGGGTTTTCTTGACAAAGATACGGAAGTGGTTTGCCATTTCCTCCACCAGGTCATTTTATAGATGAGGAAACTGAGGCAAATAGGGTAAAGTCACTTGCCCAGGGTCACACAGCTAGTAAGTGTCTGAGGCCAGATTTGAACTAGTGAAGATGAGTCTGCCTGACTCCATGCCTGACCCTCCATCCAGTGTGCACATAGCTGCCCTCTAAATGATTTTATTTTGCAATAAAACTTGAATGTAGTTAAATTTTCTGACTTACAGAAGTGGAAAATACAAGTAGAGCAGGTTAAAGTACTGACCACTTGAGTTAATTTTTTCCTTCTTCGACAGCCCAGACAGAAAATATTCCTGAAAATGACATCCATTTTCAGTATTATTTCTTTTTGGATTACAGAATTAAATAACCCTGTCCAAAATCTCCTATAGGGAAAGAATCTTAAGATTTTACAGGTTCTTTGCTTTTAAGGATGCTTGGGGGTTTTGAAGAATTTGCTACGATCCAATGGTGTTCAAAGAGTCCCTTTGGTGATAGCCTTTGGGCAAGATTGCTCCTTAAAACCCTAGAAATGAGATCCTTAGCCCCTTCTGCTATCAAGTCAGAGAATTTATACTTGAAATGTTTCTGGCTCCAAGAAGAGTCGGGAAGACCTGTCATGTCTCACCTCAGACACATATCTGGCTCTGTCACCATGGTCATATTTTTTAAGCTCTCAGTGCTCTGGCTAACTCTGTAAATTTGGAAGCTTCAGAGAAGGTAATGACCTGAATTGGTAGAGTATTTCCACATCTGGAAATTCCCTATAGCAATGAACGCCAGGTGAAGTTCTTATCTCCATCCCTGATTTATTACACTAAATTAATAGATTGCATTATTACATCTGGTGAGGGGGCAGCTAGGTGGTGAAGTAGATAGAATGCCAGGCCTAGAGTCAAGAGGACCTGAGTTCAAATCCAGCCTCAAACATTTATTGGCTGTGTGACCTAGAACGAGTCACTTAATCCAATTTGCTTCAGTTCTTCACCTGTAAAATGAGCTGGAGAAGGAAATGGCAAACCACTGTAGTACCTTTGACAAGAAAATCCCAAATGGGGTCACAAAAAGCCAGACACGACTGAAATAACTGATTAATAAAATTTGTTGAGGGGAAAAATACTTCTATGCCTTCATTTAAATTTTATAGCCAAGGAGTCCCATGACAAACTTTTTTCTGTCTGAATTATCGCTTCCAGCTGCTAATTTTAAGACTAAATATTTCAAACTCCAGTAGAACTAATTAAATACCTACTATGCACTGTGCTAGGTACTGGGGACACAGAAACTAAAATGAAAGAGTCTGCTTACATTCAAGGATCTTATATTCTACCAGAAAAGATGACATATATAAGGATGGGGGGCTGATTCAGTCAAATCACTTACCTACCCCACTTCAGGTAAAGATAATATTTTACTGCCTGATACCCTTGTCAGGAAATTACAATCACTCAATCAATGCTGTGAAAATAGGGCCCAGGAACTTCCACTCACTCACTCACTCAATCAATCAATCAATCAGTCATTACAATTGTAGGCAATAGGATATCTCCTCAAATTGACTGAGGATCTTAGTTATGCCTTATAAGGCTTGCATAAAAACCAGTTTGTCAGTTTTTAAATCTGGTATTTGAATGAGTAAAAATCATGAGACAACAGTTCCTCCCAAGCTCCTGAAATTGGGGAAGGGAAAGGGGAGAAAAGCAATGGCTGTGAACTTCTCCCTCTCCTACCTTTGACCAAAGGATGACCATGTGAATTTCACAGGGGAAGAAAATTTGGGACTTCCCTTTAACCTCTCAGTCCTCAAGGCATCCCCCAAAACATTTGGTGCATGGTCCTCCTCAGAGGCCAAGACACACCAAGTAAAGGCAGCTTAAAGCTCACCAGAAAAGCTTCACTGAACCTAAGGGGACAACTTAAGAAATCTGGACAAAATAACTTCCAGGAGTATTGAGTTACCCCTTTTGCCTTATATGTTCTCTAAGCTTGAGTTTACTTTCCCTTGGACTTTGTATATATTGTTTCGAGAGTGTCACAGACTTTGGGGGGGCGGAGGTATGTTCTGAACTGAGTCTTGTTTTACTCCATAAACTAAAAATAAGTATTTTTTTTTTTGCAGGGCAATGAGGGTTAAGTTACTTGCCCAGAGTCACACAGGTAGTAAGTGTCAAGTGTCTGAGGCTGGATTTGAACTCAGGTCCTCCTGAATCCAAGGCCAGTGCTTTATTTACTGCACCACCTAGCTGCCCCCTAAGTAATTTTTTAAAATGAAAAAAATACACTCTTGCTGTTGCTTAGTTATTTTTTAGTTGTATTTGACTCTTTGTGACCCCTTTGGGAGATTTTCTTGGAAAAGGTACTAGAGTGGTTTGCCATTTCCTTCTCTAGCTTATTTTCCAGATAAGGAAACTGAGGCAACAGCGTTAAGTGACTTGCCCAGGATCACATACCTAGGAAGTCTCTGAAGCCAGATTTGAAGTCAGGAAGATGAGTCTTCCTGACTCCAGGCCTGGCACTGTATCCACTGCACCATCTAGCTTCGCCAATAAATACACTTAACTGAAAGCTAAGCCTGGCTAACTAAATGATATCAAATAAATGATATCATGGGAGAAAATACAAGAGTTGGGGCTTATAAGCTAGTGCATTAATAAGATCTCAGCTACTCAGGGACACCCTGGCACTAGCTTCTATTTGCCCACCCCATGGGGACTCAAGCTGTCAGTGCGAGTTGAGGTTGGGAGAGTAGCTCCAGAGCATACGAATATAAAAAAACACACACAAGGTAACTTGCAAAGGGAGAGAATGCTAACAATTAGAGGAAATCCAGAAATGTTTCTTATAAGAGGTGGCACCTCAGCTAAACCGCCAAGTTAAAGATTCTAAAAGATGGAGTTGATCCAGATGTGATGAGACAGATGAGTGAGAGTAGAGATGGGCAATGGAATGGAGGAACAGCAGGCAGGCCAGTGGCATAGAGTAGGTTTTGAGGAGGGACACTTAAGTGTAGAAGGGTAGGTTGGAGTCAGATTGTGGTGTGGAGTACTTTAAATATTCACCTGAGGATTTTCCTTAAGGCAAATAGGATGAACTCTTAGTGAAGGTCTCTAGAAATCTTTAAGCATTTAAGAGAAAATAGAACATGTTAATTTAGACCATTTAAAAAAGGCAAAGGACAGCAGAAATTTTGGCATATGAATATGATTGAATAGTATTTCATCATAAGAAAGGATGACCATGAGGAACATAGTAAAAAATAAAGGTGGGAAGATTTGGATGAACCAATATAAGAGCTAAGGAAGCAAAACCAGGAGGACAGTGTACATGATGACTATTATCATATACGTGAAAGCAACACCAAAAGGCAAATGAACTCAGATGAATTAAAATGGCAGATCTGGATCCCAGACCAATGCTTAACCCTTTGCTCCTCTTAGTAGAGAAGTGAGGGACTCTGGTTGTATAATTCACGTACTCTGTCATGTGTGTATGGTGTGAGGTGTAGGTTAATTTTATTTAACTATTAATCTTCATTACAAGAGAAGTTTCAATGGGGTTGGGGAAATATAGAGAGAAATAAATGTGGTGTAAAAAACAACAGGTATCAATAAAACTTTTTTTTTTTTAAAGTGCAGGCACACAGAGAGAAGCATAAAGTTTCCAATTTCTACTGATTAGATTGTATCATCTTTAAAAGCAGGACTAGCTCTTATTTCATCTTTGCAAACCTGAGTGCCTAGCACTTTTTTAAAAAATGCTACAAACCTGTGATTTCATTAGTGTGTGCATTGGCAGAAGGAGGGGTATGGATAGATAGGAGGAAGGGGGGTACGGTCAGGTGGAATAGAGGGGACTTCTCTTAAGGAAATTCCCTCCAAATGCAGATCAGCATTTTCTCTGGATTTAGAATCCCTAAAAACTGCCTTGGGCACTGAGAAGTTAAGAAACATAATCAATGGTCATTTAGGTAGTGTATGTCAGAAGCAGGACTTGTGCCCTGCTTTCCCTGTCTCCAAGACTAGCCATTTACTCACTGTACCTTGCTGCTTTTCATAAACATAGGTACTTATTTGTTTCTTGAATTAAACTGCCTAGAGAGAGGGCTATCTTATGAAAGACATTGTTTGTCTTCTTATTCTGTGACAAGATTGAAAAATGATTCAAGACTTTATAGAAGGGGGAACAAGTACCAAAACCTCTCTTCTTACCTTTAAGGTTTTTCAAGTATTGAGATTGTTCGCTCGTGCGCTCTCCCCCCCCCCACACCCCCCCCCCCCCCCGCCCCCGCCATGGGAATTCATTCAATACTGACCTCTGGCCAAGCATCAAGTGATACTTCTCCTCTGCCATGCTGGCAAACAAGATTATAGAATTTTTGACATAGAATTCTACTTTCTGAAATTCTAGTACTTTTGCAGAAAATTCCAAGAAGTAGATGCACCATTTCTCTGCATCTCACTTGCTATACTATTTCAGATTGTGTATAGAGTTCCCAGAGTTGTATAAATATTTTTAGTGCAAATATGGACACTTCTGTTAATTTTAACTAACTACTTAGGGTGACATGATTGGCTATTTTTCCAGCTCTAGGAGTCCATAATTCAGTGAATTTGGCATGGACTCACAAAAAATAAACTATATCCTTCACTAAATAGATTTCAGATTCTCTTTCCACCCCGCTCTCCATTTCCCTTCTATATACAATTAATTTTCTAGGTCATCCGTGGACCTGTGTCCTTCATTTTTCTTTTCTCCTTTGACTATACTTAACACCCATCCACTGCTTTAGTCCATCAGGGATCATCACATGCATGCATTCACCGAATACAGGCCTGGAATAGAACACCCATGATTTTCAGAGTTCTAGCACACACCACCAAATTTTATGTGGAAGGACTGGAAGTCCTAAGAGCTGGACATATAACTGACTCTTACACCAAGAAATGGAATTTCCTGAAAAACTAATGCAGAATACATCTGGGTTAATATAAAAATTTCCAAAGTGTCTGATGCAACTATTCTTCACTGTAAAAATGATGATAATGGGAAAGCAAGAATTAAGGACAAACAAATCATATGCTGCTGCTGCTGCTGCTGCTGCGGGGCTTGAATGCAGTGTATCCCCTTTTAAGGAAATGGCACCAAACTGGGCAATATCCATAAAACTAAGAGCCAAATGAAGTTGTGTGAGTTTTAAAAATATATCTTCACAGCTACATGGTACTAAGTGAATAAAACATAAGCATAGAAATGACTATTAAGTAGTTGAAGAAGATCTATTCTGGCACCGATGCATTTTCTTTGAATGTTGCTATATGGAGTTAAGTGTCATTATTTCTTCTATGGTTTTACCTTTGTGATAGTAAACAGGTAGACCTTTCCTTCCTCTTTCTTTAGGTCATTCATGAACATTGGTGCTCCCACCAAAAGCACATCTGTAATAGTATCTCTATTTACGTCGACTGAACACACCACACTGCCAAAGTAGGAGCCAATCTGGAATGAAACATAGTGATTCTAAGATGCTGACCTTTATCTGTTACTATTACTCATCTGTGGATGGAGACACGTCCTCATCCTAGCACCTTTTAATTCTGGCTATGCACACACTATCTCCCTGCAATAAGCCCCAGTGTGGTGCAAAGGTGATGCCTTGTCTGCAAGGTTATCAGTGTATACCATGTTCTTGTAATGATTGGAATGATGCCACCTACTGGAGACCATGAGGAAAATGCCTCAGAGACATTGCGGCTTTTCCTTGGTGTCAGGAAATGACGTTTGCTCATGGGTGCTGTCTATCAAGGCTACCAGCCAATCAACTTGAGGAGCCTCCTATTTTCTGGGAGGAGACAGGAAGGAGGAAAGGGAGCCTGCGCAGAGAGCTCTCGGGCTTTTGGGTTCCTGACTTGGTGGTGGTGGGGGCAGAGGACTTCACAGGAAATTTGAGGAAAGCTAGGAATGCCAGGCTGTTGGAATTCTGTTTCTCAATCTTTTTCTTTCTATTTTCCAATAAACCCTTAAAAACCTAAACTTGTTTTATCAGTGATTTTAGTCAGTTTCCCCCAAAATTGGGGGAACAGATTAGAATCCACATTTAGAATCTTAAATTACACATTCTATAGTATCCAAATTTACCGTATTCCCACTATTAGCTGGAAGTAGGAATGCTTGGACCAGGATAACTCCTCATATAGAAAAGTGAAATATTTTAGACTAGGTTTTAATAAATAACCCAATTCTTATACTTATAGACATATATACTTATATACTTTGTAAAAAATGCTTTCATTTCCTTCTTTTCCTTCTAATCTCCTGAGATGCAGTTTGTATAGTGGTTAGAGAACTGTCCTTGAAGTCAGGAAGACCTGGTTTCCAACCTCACCTCAGACTTTCACTAGCTGTGGGAAAGTTGCTTAACCTCTCTGGGCCTCAGTTTCCTAATCTGGAAAATGAGGAGGTTGTAGTCAGTGACCCCTAAGAAGGTATGAAATCTATGATCCTCTTACCAGGCAAAGCCCTCCCTCAGTCAAGGATATGACTTTGATAGTGTGCCTGCCACTGTCACATGACTCATATGTAAACATGAGTCTGTGTAGCCAGAGGACTACAGATTTATGTCACCAATCAAAACGTTGGGACTTACCTGGTCACCTCTGTGAGATTGAATGATGGTGGCATTACCATTATCATTAACACTATACACCACTATCTGGCCAGTATAATTTGCTCGGGGAGCACCAGTAACAAAATGGACACTGTTCTCAGTAGAAATAGCTGCAACAGAATATCCTAGGGAAAAAAAGGCACATGGCAAATAATCGGTGAATTCAGCAATAAAATGATGGCATTGGACTAGAGGATCAGCCTCTGAGATCCTTTCTAGCTCTAAATATAAGATCCTATGATTAACTTTGTGTATCATTTGTTAATAAGATTAATAGTGTAATGGAATTTATTAATTTGATCATTGACAATGCTATGCTAAGGTTTAGTAAAAATACAGCAATTCAAACAGTTAAAGAAGAGAATCCAGCTTTCCAGACCAGAGTCCAGAATCCAGTTTCCTCCTGATGACATCTTACCACTTCAAGAAGACAAGAGAACTCAGAGACTTTATATGTTTTGTTAGTTTTTACTATACACTATCTGTAACATGTACTCTCTGCAGAGGCTCTCCCTTTGCAAGACTAATGTCAAAGCGTCGGTTCATGAGGACAAAAAAATCGCCCCTCTGGACAAAACTTTTCTCTCTTCCTTTTCTATATTGTTGTTCACATATTATTAGTTAGCAATAGTTATTATATTCTTTTTACTGTTCCGTCAAGGAAATATTTTGTTTCTTGAGGAACAAAAGGGGGGAATGTGGTAAAAAGTTTTAACAGTCGGTTAGATAATGGAGAGCCGCCAGTTTTTTTTAGGACCACCCTTTGGGGGAGGAGACCAACAGCATGAGCTACGCACACCAGTCCGCCTTCGAGGCACGCCAGATTGCCTGCTGAGCACTTGACTTCCGGGGTGCGAGCTTAAAAGGCAAGGAGAGAACGGAAGTGGGGCCTTTTTTCCTGCTCTGTTGGTCTCCTGGCTGTGCTGCACAGACAGACGCAGACTGGAGTTTGACTCAGCCCGGCTCTCGGTTAACAGCACGCGCTTGACTCGGTCTCTCACCCCAAAGGTGGCCTTCCGCTTTTGGTGAGTTTTATACGGAATATAGACTAAGCCTAGACTTAAGACAATTTGTATTGTATTTCTACTTTCCTATCCTTCTAATCAACATCACCTTGTGACTACCATACGATAAAAGTTCTAACTAGAAAACCAGAAGCTTCTTCCATTTACTAGTCTGGGAAATAAATTAAGGGAAAGGTTAAGTAGGGTAGATTTATGATCTAATATCCAATTTTAATCTCACAATAGTATAATAATATTTATATTAATGTGATTTTATTATGTATATTCACTTATATGTGTATATCTTCTTTGTCCCATGTGGAAATTTATTTTGATCTGGGGACCCTACCTTTAGGCTGAGATTAGAAAGCCTTAGGCCCTCAGGGTCTCTCCCCCTCCTCCTCAGCTTCAGCTGAGCGGAAAAAGCCCCGTGGGCTATGCAAGATGCCAGGTCTGAAAGCTGGGAGGGGGAGGGGGGGAAAGCCCCAGCTCCGTCCGACCTGAGTGGAGCTATCCGAAAAATCCCAGATAGCCTGTGCTGAGGCACATGAAGTGGAAGTGCACCCCCCCCTCCCAACCAGTCGCAGCTCTGGCTGGCAGATTAGCTTGGTCTGTGGGGGCGAAGGAAGCCCCGAGATTTGAGTGGAGAGAAGAAAAGGTATATATAGACCTGGGAGTGAGACAGGAGGGGGTGGATCGGACTAGAGACGGGGCTACAAGGACACAGGAGAAGACGAGAAGGACTAGGAGCAGGGAAAAGAGAGGCCGAAGAGCAGACTGATGGAGCAGACAGACAGAAGGTCAGTGAGAAAGAAACACAGGGGTTCAGCGGTGGTAGTAAGGAGGAGAGAAAAGTTAGAAGCAAGGAAAGTGTAGCTTGCCCTGAAGCAGGGAGGCGGCTAAGGCCCTTATTGTATTCAAGAAGTTCCAAGGTGGGGAAAAGACACAGTGGAAAAGAGACCACAGGAAAGCAGTCAGGTTGTACATTTTATTTCCCTGTATTCTTAATTTTAAATAGTATCTTATAAATAAACTCTGCTTTGATTATTTAGTTAAGAGGCTTCTTAATCTTTAGTCTATCAGTTTGGGAGCAGTGTGGTGGAACTTTATCAACGGCCCACATTAAATTAACAGAAGTCAGATAGTCAAAAGTCCCAAGATTAGTCCTCCACTCAGAAAGATTAGTCATCCATAGTTTAGTCTCCCCAAAATTAAGCTAATTATTTAAAAATATTTTACACCCATTAAACTATATCAGGGAAGTAACCATCTCATTTTTTAAATCTCTAGCAGATAGCACAGTACCTAGCTATGGGAACCTACAACAAGGTTACACACTGGATAGTGTTGAACTGGAATCAGAGTAGACCTGTGTTCAATTCCATCCTCAGATACTAAGCAGCTTTTTGACCCTGGCTAGGCAAGGCACTTAACTTCTGTCTGCTTCAGTTTCCTTATCTGTCAAACGGGGATAATGACACCATTTACCTCCCAGATAAAATGCAACAATAATTGTAAAGCACTTAGCAAACATTAAAACAATATATAGGGGGCTGCTAGGTGGCGCAGTGGATAAAGCACTGGCCCTGGATTCAGGAGTTCCTGAGTTCAAATCCAGCCTCAGACACTTGACACTTACTGCCTGTGTGACCCTGGGCAAGTCACTTAACCCCCATTGCCCTGCCAAAAAAACCAACCAAACAAACAAAAAAACCATTATATAAATGCTAGCTAGCTAGAAGTAGTAAGTAGATACATTTGTTGATTGCAGACTGTTTCAATAAAATATGCATGTGGAGACAGTGCCAAAGAAAACCATCAGGCATCAAGTCTTGATCAATCATTTAAATTATTTGTCAAATTGAACTATGTTTAGTTATGCACATGGCCACCAGGGTCTTGACTTTATTGTGATGGAAAAGGATACTTTTACATTTTCTAGGTCAACTTGAAGTTCATTTCCCAGTGAGTCCAGTGAGGACTGGGTATAAATGCCCACACTTGATCCAAGCCAGTTAAAGCAGACTCCAGCATACTCCTGTATGTGACGCTGAGTACGTCAATGAACCTCTCTTGATATATTGGGCAAAATGTTTCAGATTCTAAGTTGCAGAATGGTTGTTGATCTGCATTTGTGGAGGGTGTTTTCTCACTCATCTTCCAAAGGGGCAATCTCATTCCTTCCACCAATACACCCCATTCCCTCAAATTGCTTATAATCTAATGTATAATGCCAAACTGTTAGAATAGCAATACAGATATGCACAGACAGATACAATGACTCAAAATTCAAGGTGACACCTCATTGGAGACTGTTATTAGGTGTCAATAAATTAATTTAGAGAAAGTTTCACAGAGGAGTAACTCATAATGGTGGAATAGTTAGCAGGTAAACTAGCTAAGTAAAGAGTAAAAAGAAAACAACTTAATGAAACTTTTAGGCTTTCTGGAGCCAAATCATGATATCTCTTACCTAAATATGAACTGTGATTTCTATCTTGCAGCACTTTTTCAAAAGCTTGTCTAGGGAGAGATGGAATATCCATTGGCTGTCTTCTCGACACTGTTCCACTCCCAGGGCATATGCCCCAACTGCCCAAGTGTCAGAACACCCTTTAAATGAGTACAAAAGGGAGATTAATAATAAAGGTCATTTATAAAATACAGGTTGAGTAAATCATCAAGCTAAACTATCAGAATTCAACAGAAAACATCCCACATCAAGGTTCCATAGTCAGTGGGATCCCTTTGTAACATTTGTGTTGGAAAACAAGCCTACACTTGGCAAGCCAAGTTATATGAAAGTTTTAATATACATGAACACGTTTTAGGGAACAGTCACACCTGTTACATAATATGTTAATAATAATGAGCTATTTCCTAATAGGGACACTCCCCTCCATTCACTAAGAGTTTGTTCTAACCATCCCCCAGGAATACAGAATTCTGTAAATACAGGATCCTCATGTACATGGTGGGTGGGAAGGCTTGATATGAAGTCTTAGATTTCATATACTCAAAAAAATGTTGAGACAACTTCACCGAAGAAAGTGTAGTTGGCAAAGAGGGCAAATGTATGATGGTCTTATTAACTCACTTATCTTCTTGAGTGGATCACTTTCTTAACTGGTATTTGACCTAACCTATGACATGCCAATACCTCTCTTTCCCAGCAGACTTTTATTAAATGAAGCCACCAAAGACACCTCTGGCTGTGAAACTCTATCTACTAAATATAGGGGTGGAATAGAATAAGTCATGAAGAGAGGACTGAGATGCTCACATACACACTGTCAATATTCCAAATCATGAATATTATAATCATTCAATGGGAAGCTTTCTGTACTGTATTTTAAAGTGAGCATCTCTAATTTTAACCTTAAAAATAAACATAAAATCTAGAAATATATTATTTTGGCTCCCAAACTCAAGTTACCTTAAACAAAGGAAACCCAATAGTACCATTCTAAGGGAGTAAGCTAAGAGTACTGGGGGAATGGTATGAAATGGGTTTAAAGAACTTTTGACTCGTGCTTCCTTCAGAAAGAACTGTTGTTTTGGACCTGATGAACAGCTCCTTGTGGGTGTATCATGCCATAGACATTATGGCGGTTGCTCCTATTATTTTCCCCCTCCTCACTTCCCCTCTGGCCAGCTTCAACTAACTAACTGTGGAACAGATAGGATGTGAACGAGCTAAGTATACAGCAACAATTTCCTAGGCCAAATACTGTAGTGCCAAGACCTAAATAGGGAGAGCACTGTGTGCCTTGCTGAACTCTTTCAAAGGTTTTTCTTAGGAAGGGCATCACATACTGATGAGAATCAAATATTGAGGTAGAGTTGAACAAAGAAAAAGAAAAAACTGGGGTGCCCCAGCCCCAGGCTCTAAGATCATCACCACCAGCTTGAATATGCTTCAATTTGTTTTTAACTCTTGGCCTTTTCAAAATAATTTCTACTTTCTGCCTTATAAAAACACTATATAGAATCTCAGAACTTGATGACAGGGCTAGCTGGACTTTGTGATTTTAATGCATTTTCCCAATGATTTATTAGGTGGTTTCAATGTCTATTTCATAGGAAATTCAAATTATTTGAATGGAAATGATGTGTATGCTCTTTTCCCCCACAGAATGTCCTTGTGAGGGAGAAGGGGAAAACAATTGCCATATCCATACTTAACAGGTGGTGACAGAGCAAGGTAATTAAAAAAGACTATATCTAGAAATCAGGATCCTTACTCCAAAACTTCCTTCACTGTGGGTTGGTTAAGCCATTATCAGAATGATAAAGTTGAGGGGTAGCTAGGTGGTGCAGTGGATAAAGCACCGGCCCTGGGTTCAGGAGGACCTGAGTTCAAGTCTGGCCTCAGACCCTTGGACACTTACTAGCTGTGTGACCCTGGGCAAGTCACTTAAACCCTCATTGCCCCCGCCCCCCAAAAAAGAATGATAAAGTTGATTATCAATTTTTAACCAAAACCAAACAAACAAACAAAAAACCAGAGGAGTTTGATGATAGAGGTCTTCTAATATACTTACATTTTGAGCAGAATAATCTGCACTGAACCCCACTTGTGACATTTCCATCTGAAAGTTATCACCTCCTTGAACAGTACCTGAGAAATTAAGGTTTTTTAAAAAACAATCATATTTATGTCATCACTTGGGAGCACAGCTTATAATGGGGGGAAGGGAAGACCAGTAATTTAAAGACTTAGTGGGATGACTATCTACCTGCACTTTATAATCTGGACAAAAGTCATTCTTCATCCATTTAGTTTTCCCTATGTGGACTATTGGCCAACTCTGGGAAGTTGTTTTTGTATTTGTTAAAGAGGCTGTGTAGTATTCTGGGACTTGATACAATGATCATAACTTCTGTGAACAAGAGAACATGAAAGAATGCACTTCTATTTACAAGATATTTCTCTTTCCTTTAGATTCTACTCAGGGACCTTTTCTGAGAAAAAGATGAACATCTTTGTAGAGCATATCATCAACTGACATTGATAATCAGAGAATCATCGCATGAAGTTACCTCTGTGGTTTGTAGTTTTAAGGAATCTTGTATGATCTTAACATATACATAGGAGATACCTGGTAAGAGGAAAGCCTTATAACAATGTTTTGTACCCACCCAAGTCAAGTGCTTTGTTATAATCAGTGAATAATATTAAATAGTAGAATCTTCTTATGTTGTTTACTTCCTTTAGACAACTGTGTTGGTAAAGGATGGGTCTGCTATAAGAAAACTTTATGTGAAGAACCTGACTGTTCTTGTCTCATATTTTCATTAAATATAGCCTTGACAGCATCATCAACATTGAGTGTTGATCTACTGTGATGGACTATATTCTTCTCACCAATGCAATGGTACAGAAGAGTTCCAGGGAACTCATGATAGAAGAGGATCTCCAAATCCAAGGAAAAAAAAAAAACTGTGGAGTATAGATGCTGATTGAACCATACTATTTCTTTTGTTTTGGGTGCTGTTGTTTTTTTTTCTATTTTGAGGTTTTGCATCACTGCTCTGATTTTTTCTCTTGTAACAGGATTAATGCAGAAATAGGATTAATGTTATTATGTGTATATATATTTATGTGTATATATATATATCTATATGGATATGGATATGATATATAGATATATAGATATAACCTATATCAGATTACCTGCTGTCTAGGGGAGGGGGGAGGGAGGGGAGGGAGGGAGAAAGATCTGAAATTGTAAAGCTTGTATAAACAAAAGTTGAGAACTATCTTTACATGTAACGGAAAAAATAAAATACCTTATAATATAAGAAAAAAATATATAGCCTTGACCGATGGCTAGATCAATCTCATCAAGATTTTATAGAGATGGGAAAGTGGCCTTTGAAAAAGTTAAATCTGTGAATCCCATTCTAAAACAATCAAATTTTCATTGTCATATGCCTTACCACAATCCATTGTACAGTAAAGTGTCTTATCTAAAATAGGTCGAACTCCATAACAAAATATCCTGTCTAAAAGAGGTAATAATTTATATAGTATAAGTCTAATCAATTCTGGATCCTGTAAATTTATGGTAGATAATAGGGAACAGTGCCACAGAAAGGCCACAAATGCAAATAATCCCTAAATCATTTCTATGTATCTTTGGAATTTATCTTGTGATTGTCCCCTCCATTATCTCATAAGACTTACCTTCCTAACACTGGCTTAGTTAATATTAGCATCATGTATCAATCTGAGGTAAAGGAAAAGCAACTCAGAAATGATCTGGGAAACAGAGGGAAGTTTCTTTTTACAGAAAGCCAGGTGGTGTAATTAATAATAAGGCAGTGGTAGACTGGAAGTCAGGTCAGCTGTATGACTCTGGAAAAGTGAGTCTTAGTTTCTTTATGTTTAAAGTAGGAATAATAATTACACCTATCTCATGGGGTTATTGGGGTTTTTGTTTGTTTTGGGGGTTGTTTGGTGGGGATCAGGTGAGATAATATGTATAAAGCACTTTGTTGCATATAAATATTACCTATTATTATTTTCATTAATAATCTGGGCATTTACAATTGGCAGCTAGGTGGCTGGCTAGGCTTTAAATCAGGAAGACTTGAGCTCAAATCTGGCCTTAGATTCTTACTAGGCAAATCATTTAATGCTGTTTGCCTCAGTTTCCTCATCTTTAAAATGAACTGGAGAAGGAAATGGAAAACTATTGCAGTATCTTTGCAAAGAAAACCCCAAATGGGGTCACAAGGAGTCAGACATGACTGAAAAAATGTCTAATCTAAACTAAATAATTTAGAATTTGCTGTTGGATAAAGAGGACATTAAGAGCTGATTGTAGGAAAGTATATGTATTTCATTTGCCCTACAATGTGCTTTCTAGAGCCCTAGAAATAACATTGAAAGAAGCTTAGTGTCATGCTCTAATTATAACTGATTTGAATGTCTTCATTGCCTGAAACTTTAACAGACTGGATATGCTTAACCATGAAATTTTACTAACAAGAAGTACAGAAGCATTATCATACCTTCAATGCTGAAAATACGCTCTCCCAATGTCCCAGCCTTTTCCAAGAGTGCATCTTCATCAGAAACATTAAAAAAATATCTCTCTGTTGGAGTACTGGCAATTGCTTTGATTTCTTTTATTAAATTTTTTGTGTCGAGTGCATTTCTATTTAAGTATCCAAGAACCTAGATATCAGTATGAAGGAAAAACAGAAAGTTGTGATCTCTGAATTGCAACTTTCCTCTGCAAACATCCAGAGCAACCTGTGAAATTTGTGGACATCCCTCAATAGACAAGTGAATCAAACCACTTCTCTAGCTCCTTACCATTTTCTGCCCCCTTGACAGCAATGAAACTTAAAAAAGGGCAGATATCTCATCAAGGCCCTTTGGCAGGTAAGTGATCTGCTCTTTGGTTTTCCCATCTGTGCTGTCCAATGTTAAACAAGAGAGCTCTTGACTCTCAAACTACAGAATGAAGAGAGCAGTTTTATGTTTATTAAGTAACCATGGCTGCCACTTTATTTGAAAGGCCTAAAGCACTTTACACAAATTAGTTCTCAAAAGGGAAATAGTAGGTGATGGGCAAGAATTATTACCCCCACTTTGCAAATTTGGCAAACAAGGCAAAGAGGAGACCATTTGTTTGTACACAATCATAAACCAAGTAAATGGATGCTTTTAAACTAAATAAAGTATCATGGTTCTTTACCAAAATGGGTATTAAGATATTCAGAGCCATTTCCAATTACGATAGCCCTCACCAAGCTCCTTCCTCATTAAAGCCCTGTCCTCATACTGCACAGTCTAGGCAGCCTCCCTCATGTACTCACTGGAGCTCTGCTGTTAACAAGGGAGGACAATGAAGGAAGCCTGAATGCATATTCCCATAGAAACAATATTAAAAGATATGGTTCTAGCTTCTTTTCGTATTTTATTTCTGTTGTATTATAGATTACTAGGCTTTTGTGACCTGTCCTGAGATATACCCTTCTATACTAACATTTGTTTTCTAAGGAAAAAATATTCTAAACTTCAAATAACCAACTTGCAAATGGACTTCATGACTACCGGTAGCAGTTTTCTTTAAGGATCATTTTTTAAGGAAGAATGGGAAGAAGGTCTAATCCCTACATTGATATTGAACAAATGCGAATGGAAATACTACAGAAGTTTGATGTTTATTCATGCTAGTGGAATCAAAAGACTTTGAATGAAACTTTGTTGATATGTGAATAAGCATGTTTAAATACTGGTGATTTTTCTAATAGGAATTAGATTCAACTACAATGTTCAATAATCCTACAAAATTAAAGGACAATGATAGAATCTCAGAGTTGAAGAGGATATTTTTTAAAAGCTACTTACTGCAATGCCAAATCTAAGTATGTTGTCCTCATTGCATTGACCAATCACTGTTTTCAGCATTGAGCCATCATGAGATTCACCATCTGTCACGACTACCATAACTTTAGTAGCACTGGGTCGTCCACCAGAAGCTTCAGAATAGGCAATTCTCTGTCAACAGTCAAAACATGAAAAAGGTTAGGCAAAAACGAGATCCAATATGTAGCCCTCTTGTTTAACTATGAACACATTGCTGATTCTTATCACACAAGTGTCTTGTAGCATGATAACTTTTTCTTCCAGAGCATTACCATGTGCCCATGTGTTTTTTAGCATATATAGAAAAATGAAAAAGTGAGTTTTTCATAAGTTATAGCTTTTCCAAGACAGTATGGTACAGTGGAAAGAATATGACCCAAGAGTCAGAAATCTGGGTTCCGATCTGCCTTTGACATTAGCTGTTTGACAATGACAAGCTACTTAAAATTCTCTGAGCCTCAGTTTCCACATCTGTAAAATGACCATTCAACACTCATACTGCTTATCTCAAGGAATGTTGTAAGCATTTTGTGAACTTCAAAGTGCTATGTAAATGTGAATCATTATTAAATCCTACTGATTTATTCAAATGTTAATATTATTTTAATAATTATAAAAATATTTCGACAGATGCTAATAAGCATGCATTTACACTCACGTGATAAGTTAAAAGACACATATTTTCACACAATTGCACTTAGAATTATCTTCTTACAAGTAGTAGTCAGTTTTTTAAAATTCAAAGAAATTGTTATTTACATTGCGATATCTAGTTAAAAAAAGGAATACCACAGTAAAAGATTTCCAGAGATCAATCTCACTCATTGATGAGAAAAATCATGGCTTCTTGAAAACAAATGTCCAGAAATAGCCTTGATAAATATAATTCCTGGAGCAAAGATTCAATAGAACATCAAATTGTCACGAATATGACAAGACTGGTAAAACTCTTTGTAAGCCTATTCCTAAATTAATTCAAAGGAAGAAGAAGAAAGGTCTCTATGGATCTCAGATACAAAACTTGTCACCAACACAAAATGGATAAAAACCAGTTTAGTAAAATCACTTCAACATTAGCTATGACTTTCCTTCTTTAACATAAAACTGCTTTGAACAAAGGGAACAAGGCAAACTGATGGGAAGAAATTCGGTTATAAAGGGAGGTAAGAATCAGTAAGGCACAATTATGATAATGTTGGTCTATATAAGGCTGACTTTTTACCAATGAATACAGAGAGAAATAAAGTTAATGAAATCTGGAATTGCATCAACTAATTTTATAATCATTCTTCTAAATAGGGCCTTCATGTAATTAAAAACAGTCTTCCTTACAAATGCAATGGCTACACTAGGGAGAAAAAAAATCCACATTCAATTATATCTTATAACTCTTTTCTAAATGTTTATTAATATTTTCAAGAATAGCTTAAAAGTAAAATATTTATCATTCTCCACAAATTTATTTACAAAATTGACAAGAAGTTTTATTCTGGGATATATCTTGTATCATGTTTTATCACCTTCCTTCAGAAATGTATCCCCTTTATAACAGAGACAGAATGTCTCATCTTTCCTTGTACTTTATTCACTTCGCTGTTTTGTTTTGGGGTGGGATCTGTGATGATTAGCGATGGGAAACTCCACATGTAGGATCTTCCTTTCACTGTTCAGTTCCCCTGGGGCTGAGAGTCATAGAGAAGTGCCAAAGGAATGCAGATGATAAGTAACTTGACTAGGGCCACAGTGGCTAAATAGTCCAACACTTAGAATCCTGGCCCCTTAAAATTCAGTTCAACCACTCACCTTCTCCAGGAGGCCTTTCTGGTGCCCCCACTACAAGTGCCTTCCGCTCAAAGCTCCTCTCACATCTCCTCTGCATATATCTTGTATGTAGCAATTTATGTGTATGGTTCTCTCCCCCCATATGATGCAAAATCCTTTAGGGCAAGGACAGTGCTTTTTCTTTATATTCCAGTGCTTGGCAATTGGGTTTAGTGACTTGCCCCAGTTCACACAGCTAGTTAAGTGTCAAGTGTCTGAGGCGTGTATTTGAACTCAGGTCCTCCTGAATCTGAGGCCAGTGCTTTATCCACTGCGCCACCTAGCTGACCCTAATAATTTGTTTATTTTAAATTTTTATTTATTTATTTATTTTATTTTTAGTGAGGCAATGGGGTTTAACGACTTGCCCAGGGTCACACAGCTAGTAAGTGTTAAGTGTCTGAGGCCAGATTTGAACTCAGGTACTCCTGACTCCAGGGCCAGTGTTCTATCCCTGTGCCACCTAACTGCCCCCATATAATTTTTTTTACAACTGAAATAGTGGAATTGTAAGCTCCTTGAAAATGAGGGCTATATCTTATTCATATTTATATTCCTTACTGTTCTGTAATTCAAATTGTAAATAGGAGATGTTCAGGAAGTATTTCTTAAATAAAGACATGAATGGCTGTACCTACTGACAGAGCATGATGCTGTAATTTCATTTATTTATTTACTTTGTCCAGACCTGTGATTCCAACTTGTGGGAAATTCCCTGGTGTGGAACTTCCCCCCCCATGGATGCTATGACAATTTGCAAATTTTAGATCTTAGAGAGAGGTCTGGTGGACTGAAAGGTTACAAAATACAGGCAAAGAATATGGTCGGAAGGGAAGTTACATTTATTCAGTCTGGATTGGGATGGATGATATGCCTGTCTGTCCTGAAGTGGTCACCGTGGATAATGTGAGGGTCAACTTGTCAGAGTCTGGGACATTCCTGCCATTCCAGTGTAGCAGGGCCATGTAAGCAAATAGGAGGGATTCTATCAGTGACATCAGAAAGCAAGGAATAGGGTGAAGATGGCCCATGGACACTCAAGGGCTTCCTTCCCCTGGCAGCTCTGGGTGGACACAGAGAAATGCCAAAAGAAACCCGTTTCTGGTGGCCTGGTCCCTCAATCAGCAGGCGGAATCCCTGCTGGTGCGAATGGACTATACAGTCATGATTACTAAACAGTTATTTTTCCTACTTTTGGGGGGTTGAGGGTGGAGGAGGACATGTTTTGTCTTTAGCAAAGGAGACAGCAGGGGTTTGTTAGATAGGTGAGGAGGGAAAACCAACAAAGTTCAATCTCAAGGAAAACCAAAGGAGAAGAACAGTAATTGTGTATGTGGGAGGCGTGATAGGCCTTATTTAAGCACCCCTATGTGCTGAGTAACTGTATTGAGCAAATTACAAGTAGTATTTTATTTGTTCCTCACAACAACCCTGGAATGTAGGTGCTATTATTATCACCATTTTATGTTGAGGAAACTGAAGCAGACAGATATTAAGTGACTTATCCAGGGATCACACTGATGGAAAGGATCCGAGGCCAAATTTGAACTCAGGTCCTCCTGAATATATGGCCAGTATTCTATACATTAACATTACTAATTGGAGTACCTATATTTAGAGTCTCATTTTCATACTTAATAGCTATGTGACTATGCCCAAGTAATCTTCTCATTCTAAGCTTCAGTTTCCTCATCTATAATTGCTATGGAAAAATATTACATAATTATGTTATTATTTCAAGGAGAGGATCATCAACAATGTTAATTTCCACAGAGAGGTCAAGAAGGATGATGTAGTTTGAAAAGACCTCTGAATTTGGCAATTAGGAGGTTACTGGTGACATTCAAGAGTATAGTTTCCTATAGAACTTATCCTTGGGACTGAAAGTTGTATCCCAAAGAGGTGTTTGTTTCAGTAGCTAAAGAATGACGAGGTACTGGAGAAATGGAATAAATCATTGGGATGACTTTTCCCCAGAAGTTTGGTTATAAAAAGGTGAAAAATGGGACAGTGATTTCAAACTTTAGAAGGGAAGAAAGAGGGATAGTATAAACTTGAAAGGGTTTTAGGCAAAGTAGAAAAAGAAATGGAGAAGAAAGTGAGGATGATTGATAAAGGAACATTACATAGGAAGGGGTTATGAATGCCTCTTAGGGGCGATTGAAAGTGTCACTGAAATGACAGATAATGAGGGTCCAAACAGGATAGAGAAGCAAATGAAGCTGAAGCTATAATGGACCAGGAGAAGGAGGCTTAAGAGGAAAGGGAAAAAGTAGATTTTCTGATATGGCTAAAGAGCATCAACAGATGGAAGTGCAAAGGGCACAAGGCTGCAGACAGTGGTATTCTTAAGTCCAAGACATTGGAGATGGCCACTGGACCTGAAAAAGATCAAGGAAGCTGCCAGTCTGGTATATTAAGAGTTTTATATATAGCTATTAATAAAAACTTGTGCAATTTATACATACTTAAGGAATTCTAAAGCACCTGTCCAACAGCAACAATAATGATAATCTCCAACATTGATAAATTAACAGATGTTAGTCAAAACAAAAACCTTGAGTTGACAGTTCAATCATAACAGTGACTCCAATAAGTTACCTCTTTGTATCACTAGTCGACAGCAACCTTTTCTATCTTTAATCAGATTGTGGAAAATATCTAATTATTAGTTAGCTTTTCCTCCTGTAGTTTTAATTATACTATTCATAACTCTTTCAATTTTAATAAGCCCCTTGAGTAGAGCATTTAAAAAACCCATTAAATTCTCCTAAATGTACTCAAACAACCTAGTTTCTCATACTGTGGACTCCATATTCTCCCCTGCATGTCTATTCAATGTATTACTTTAGCCATTAAGGGTAAAATATAAGTACACGGATATTCTAATTTTCCTTTGACACTTTTCCATTTCTTCTATTCTTTTGCTATTTTACCTTGTCTAAGAATTAGCCTCTGAGTATAAATCAATCAAATCAATCAATAAACAATTATAAAGCACCTCCAATGTCCCTGGCTCTGTGCTACTCTAATAGGAAAAAAAAGTGCTAAACAGGGATATAAAGAGAGACAAAAAGATAGTCCCTTGATCTCAGAACTTACAATCTAATGGGGGAGTCAATATGCAAATACACATGTGCAAAGCAAGCTTATACAGGATAAATAGGAAATGATTAAAAGAAGGAAAACACTAGAATTAAGAGAAGTTAGGAAAGGCTTCCTGTAGAAGGTAAGATTTTAATTGGAACTTAATGGAAGCCATGGAAGTCAGTATTTGGAATGGAGAAGTTAGAGTGTTCCAGGTATGAGGGATAGCTAGAGGAAATGCCTGGAGCTGAGAGATGGGGTGTCTTGTTTATTGGAACAGCCAGGAGGCCAGGGTCACTGTATGAAAGAGTATGTGGAAAGGAATCAGGTGTAAGCAGACTGCAAAGGTAGAAGAGGATTAGCTTATTAGTCATTCAGTCCCTATACCCCATCCTATGTAATGTTCCTTGATCAATCATCCTCACTTTGTTCTTCTCCATTTCTTTTCCTACTCTACCTAAAACCCTTTCCAGGTTATATTATCCCTCTTTTCTTCCCTTCTAAAGTTTGAAATTGCTGTCCTATGTTTTTTTGCAGAGCAATGAGGGTTAAGTGACTTGCCCGGGGCACACAACTAGTAAGTGTCAAGTGTCTGAGGGCCGGATTGAACTCAGGTCCTCCTGAATCCAGGGCTGGTGTTTTATCCACTGTACCATCTAGCTGCCCCCTATTTTTCTTATAACCAAACTTCTGGGGGATAGTCATCCCCAATGATTACTCCAAACAGAGCATTTTGTATTTGTTCCTGGAGTCAATAAGAAGCCAAGGAGTTTATTGAATGTGTTATGTATGGTGTGTGTGTGTGGAGGGGTGACATGATCAGACTGGCATTTTAGGAAAATCATTTAGGATGGACTGGATTGGGGAGAGACTTGAGGCAGCAGATCCATCAGCATGCTATTGCAAATAATCAAGGTGACAGTTCAGAGAGAGTAGAGGGCATATTTGAAAGATGTTGCAAAGGTGAAATCAGCAGGCCCTGTCAACAGCTTGGATATGGGGGATGAGAGACAGTGACGAATCCAGAATGACTCCTACCTGGCAAATTGAATTGCTTTGAAAGTATTAGTGAGATCTCACCATGTGGGTTGTTGGGATGTTGCTTTAACCATTTCTTCTTTTGTTTTAAAAGTACTCATATTGAACACAACTCGTGGATAATTTCCATATTGAATTAATCCACCTTGAAAAAAAATAGAAAGCATATTAAAAGAACAGAAAAGTGAGTCTTTTGCTAAATTATTACCCCTGTTAGACACAAAAGAGCATTGAATAGCACTCTAAGGATAGAGTTTGAGCTTGTGCTTTCATTGGTATAGGGAACTGTCAGGTGAGGAAACTCCTCCATCAATGCAGGTCATCATCCTGTCTATAACTTAAAGTCTTAGCTAAGTTGCCTAGAACATTGAGAGATTCAGTGACTAACTTAGGGCCACCCACCCGGTATATATCAGGCCTTCATTGTTCAAAGCCCCATCTCTATCTCATACCACAGTGCCATCTCTAAAATAACAGTTATTCTGTTTCTTAACTCAATACTTGTTTTATTTCAATAAAGGTATCTCTCAGAGTCTCTCAGTTCACTGGATCAGTGTTTGGCCTAGGAAAGTGACAAACTTTGCTTATATATATAATGGAACTGGAGACAGTGCAAGAGAAAAAAAGGCTTCTAATTGATTGTGAACATGGGAAATTGTCTCAAAATTGCCTTTTTGTATGGAAATAATAAATCCAAGAATGTGTGTGTGTGTGTGTGTGTGTGTGTGTGTGTGTGTGTACACACACCTACATACATAGGCAGATATAGATAAGAGTCTACATGACATCATAAAAGGCATGGATATGAAGTACACAGACCTGCTTATCAAATTACAGAATACTAAAAAAGGAAAAGCTTCCTTTCAAAATTTCAGTGAATTAGGGGCAGCTAGGTGGTGCAGCGGATAAAGCACTGGTCTTGGATTCAGGGAGTGACCTGAGTTTAAATCCAGAATCAGACACTTGACAGTTACTAGCTGTGTGACCCTGGGCAAGTCACTTAACCCTCATTGCACCTCCAAAACAAAAACAAAACAAAACAAAAAAAATTTCAGTGAATTAGATTTTATCCAATTAAAGGCTGTTACTATTTTATATGAAATGATGGATATTGTGGTACAGAAGACTTAATAGTCAGTAGATGTCATATCAAGAGCTTATTGTTGTTGGTCAGTCATTTCAGTCATGTGCAACTCTTCGTGACTGCATTTGGGGTGGTCTTAGCAAAGATACTGTAGTGATTTGCCATTTACTTCTCCAGCTTATATTACAGATGAGGAACTGAGACAAACTGGGCTAAGTGACTTCCTCGGGGTCACATAGCTACTAAGTGTCTGAGGCCAGATTATGAACTCAGGTCTTCCTGACTCCAGGCTGGGTGCTGTATCCTCTGTGTCATCTAGCTACCCTGTGAACAGCTACTGAATTCAAATTCAATAAATATGCATCATTTGATGATGTATATAGGAAAGGAGGGGGGTGATGGGAGGATAAAAAGTATAGATATTATATACTGTCTACCCTCATGAAAAGGTAATAGAAAGATAGGATATAAAGATATCACATGCATATATAATATGTGTTTATATTTTAATATAACATATGTATGTAATACAAATTGTTAATTGGTAAGTACATTGGAGAAAGGTATAAACAAAATTTTCTTTGTGAGGCCTAATAAGGGAATAAATATTTATTTAAGTGCCTACTATGTGCCAGGCACTGTGCTAAGTGCTTTACAAATATGATTTTATTTGATAATGAGGACAAAAACCATTATTAACTGCGAAAGAACCAGAAAGTCTTCATACAGAAGGTGGCAGGCACTTCATTTTGGCCTTAAAGGACAGGTAGAGACTTCAACAGGAAATACTCAGAGGATGGACTCAGGGAAGGATAAGTTGACGGGGAACAGAGTTCATATTCTACTCAGAGTACACATGAAACAGAAAGGTACAGGGTCTGCCAAGTAATCTAGTCTGGAAAGAGCTTAGAATGGAGGGAAGAGAGTAGTATGAGAAAAAGGTAGAACATTAAGGCTGTGAATACCAGGGTATAGAGTACAACAACTTTATTTGAAAGGCTATACTAAGTCAGTGACAATTTTGAGAAGTTTTATGTCCAGATATTTACCAGAGCATCCTGGGAGATAGGAGAGAGTGAAGACAAGGAAGCCCTATTAGAAGGCTATCAATGAGGCAGCTAGGTGGTGCAGGTGGATAAAGCACCAGCCCTGGATTCAGGAGGACCTGAATTCAAATTCGGCCTCAGACACTTACTAGCTGTGTGACCTTGGGCAAGTCACTTAACCCTCATTGGCCCCCTTCCAAAAAAAGAAGGCTATTGAAATAATTAGGCACAAATGATAATAAACAGGTTTATTAGAGGTGGGTATACTAGGTGGGTGCAGTGGATAGAGTGCCAGGCCCACGAGTCAGGAAGACATGAGTTCAAATCCTGCTTTAGACACTTACTAACTGTATGACCCTGGTGAAGTCAGTTAACCCTGTCTGTCTCCATTTCCTCATCTGTAAAATGAGCTGGAGAGGGAGTAGCAAATCACTCCAGTATCTTTGCCAAGAAGACCCAAAATGGGGCATGAGGAGTTAGACAGGACTGCAAAACAACAACAATGCTGGTGATGGCCCCGGAAATAGGGGAAGAGGAGTTTTTGGTGGATTCAAGATATATTGTGATGGCAAAATCAGCATAACTTAGCAACTGATTAGATGTGAACACCAAGAGAGTAAAGAGTCACAAGATAACCCTAAGATTTCAAAATGGTTACCTGGGTAAATGATGGTAGTCTCTCAACAGAGAAAGAATGAAGCATAAGGAAAAACAGGTTTTTAGGAAAAGAAAATTAGTATGGTTTTGTACTTATTGGCTTTGTTTGAGGTGTCAGTGGGCCATTTATGTAGGGATGAATATCTGTAGTCAGTTATAGATTCAGGGCTAGGATTCAAAAGACAATAAGAGCCGAAACTATAGATGTGGCCATTATTTATACAGGGCAGAGAGTTAAAGCCACAGGAGTGAATGAGACAGCCAAAGGATACATAAAAGAGATGGAGGGGACCCAGGACCCAGATTCTTGGCATTCCTCACTTTAAGAAGTCAAGAAGACAGAGGAGTAGATGATATAGAGTATAGATTATAGAATTTCAAAAGTCAAGAGGAAAGAGAGTCGGTTAAAGAAGAGGGCAATCAAACACATGAAATGCTACAGAGAGGTCAAAGAGGCTGAGGCCTGAATAAACATTCATTAGATTTAATGATCTGGAGGTTAATGGTGATCTTTGAGAAATCAGTCTCAGTAGAGTGATTATAAGAGTCCAAGGAAAGAGTATGTTATAAGGAAATAAAAGCACTGGATATAGACCTCTTTTTCAAACAGTTCAGCAATGAAGAAAAAGAGAAATGGGACAGTGGTTGGTCAGTGGGAATCTTTTTTTTTTTTAATTTTGAGGAGAGCTGGACCCATTAAAATTAAGCCAGGAAGAATCTAGTAACAAGGGTGAAATTGGAAATACATGAGAGGGGATGGTTATTGGAGCAAGGTACTGGAGGAGACGGAAACAAAAGGGCTTAAGCCTTAAATAGTATTAGCTTGAGCAGAAGTAGAGATAGCTCTTCTTCTGAGATAGGAGAAAAGTAGAAGAGTAAATTATGATGCTGAGAAAGGATTGAAAGAAGAAGAGGATGAGGGAGCTCCCTTTCAGAGGCAGATAGTTGTTATGAGAGAAGAAGATGAAGGGATGGGGTTGAAGGGCATAAGGAGAAAGAAAAAGTTAAAATAAGAGCTAATATTATAAAGAGTATCTTAAGATTTATAAAGCACTTTACCATGACAATAATTATTATAGTAACTAACTTTAGCACTTTATGATTTATAAAGTACTTAACAACAAAAATAATAACTTTATATAGTGCTTTAAGGTTTGTAAAGTGCTTTACAGCTATTATCTCATTTTATCCTTACAACCCTGGGAGGTAGGTGCTATTATTATCACCATTTTGCAGATGAGGAAATTGAGACAGATGGAGGTTAAGTGACTTGCCCAGGATCACGGAAAGTAATATAATAATATTATATCAAGCATATAATATAAAAATGTATAAAACACAATATAATAATCTGAGGAGGGACTTGAATTCAGGTTTTCTTGATTAGAGGTCCAGAATTCTATCTACTGTATCATATAGCTGGCCCACATGTTATCTCATTTGCTATTTACAATACTCTTTGAATTTGATGTTCTTATTCATTCATTCATTCATTCATTTATTCATTCACTCATTTATTCATTTATCTATTTATCTATTTATTTGGTACTTTTATTTTTTATTCTCCCCACCCCCCTTTTTAAGCAGAGAATAAAACTGAAGCTCAGAAAACTTAAGTAGTATTCCCAAGGCCATACAGTTTCTGAGGCAGGATTCAAACCCAGGTCTTTCCTGACCCCAAGTCCCTCACCTCATACAGTATACCATGATGCCTCATGGAAGTATCATTACAGAGAATCAATCAGTTCAACAGCTGGTAAAGGCTTGGCTGAAGCTATGATCCCAGAGACCTATTCACAGAAGGTTAACATTCCTATTATTAGTGTCCTTACCTGAGTCTTGTCAGGACCTATATCCAGGCCTTGCACGAATTTGACCAAAAAATTCTTTACTGCACTCCAAGGATAAATGCTGTTTGATTCATCACATACAACCACAACATCAATGAAGGATGGGCAGGCTAGAACAAGAAAGGAAGAGAGAATTAGATTTGGGGAACAGAAGTTTGCAGAACTGGAGCAAGTCTTAGAGTCCACAAAGAGATTACACTTAAAAAAGGAAGACAGATTTTTAAATAAATTTCACTATTCCCTCCCTCGAATTTAATTCATCATCCACATTCATTGTGCTTGAATACCTTACCTTGAACTGCAGGCGAAAAGCTGCTGAGGAGCTTGAAAGTGGGACTGACATCAGAACAGATTCCAGTAGCATAATATTGATTTCCACACTGCTGGGCCCACAGGGGTCCACATGTCTTCAAAGGAAAGAGAAATATATAGATGTTAAAAGCACTGAAAAACATTTCACTTCTCTCTCTTCACACAAAAATTACTTCTATTCATTTAAGAGATGCCACAGGCCCAGGAATCAAGCAACTAGAACATTAAAAATCACCAATGCAACAAAGCAGACATTTCAACTCAGTGAGAAGGGGTTAAAGAAAAGGTGTGTGAAGAAGGAAGCAACTGAAGATTCACTCCACCTCCTGACAGACTTTCCATCATCATGAGAAAAGGCTAGAAGGTTGGGGTTCTCAGCCTGGGCACTGACTTGATTTAGGGATACCAGATAGGCCCAGGAACAGAAACTTTTCATCTCTTGCTCTACCTGGTTTCAACTGCACAGAACAAGAAGCCCCTCCCAGGATAAGCTTATCACTTTCAAATTCACCACCATGCTAACTACAAGTGCAGTAGAGCACTCTACTGTACCAGGCTGACCTAGACCCTATCAGCTTATTGACTATCAAACTTCCTACAAATGAGTCCTTCTATTATTTCCATTTGTAGGCCCCTATATTTATTGTTTGGTCTCTGCTACCTTATGTAGAATAACAATACTTTGTTTTCACAATCTCTTCAGGTCTGCCCCAAATCACTACTCTCTCTTATTTCTTCACTCTTATTTTATTTACTGCAATTAATTCCCACATACTTCTTTCCCTTGACCCAGCTCCTAATCCCATTCTCTGTGAAATCTTTGGATTCCGAGCATACTTGACTAAGTCATGATAAAAATCCCAAAATGTATATGCCTCAACTCAGGGAAAGCCTAACTTATGTAGTTATGTTTGAAAAAGAGAGGCATAATGGAGAGAGAGTCATACCTCTGACCTGGCTATATGACCCTGGGAATTCTCAGAACCCTAAGGTTATTCTCCAAGATTAAGTTGCAGAACAATTGCTGATCTTCATTGGTTGAAAGATCTTCCTCACTGGGAATTCCCTATTCCAATGAATTAACAGTTTGGACCCCCCTTCCACTCCCCACCCTCAATTAAGAAAATATGCTTTAAAAGGGAAAATAAACAAAGTCAAAAAAAATCCACAAGAGAGCTATTTAGCCTAATGTAAAGGTATAGATTGACACCATTCAATAAAAATTGACAAAAAGATTTGGGATTCTTATAAACAGTGAGATGAGAGAAAGTAGAATCATTGGAACCAGTCTTCCTGTTGGTAGCCAAAGGATGACCAATGAAAGAGAAGAGGAAACAGCTGTCTTAACATTTCATGCTCCATGTACGAGACACACTTTTCCTCTTTACAACTGGTTTACTTGTCCAAGTACATTGGGAAAGCAAGCATTCATTTTCAAAACCTTTAAATGGCCTCTAAAATTGCTAATGATGCTTCTTCCTATATTCCATATAAATTGCTCGAGTTCTTCAGAATTCTCTAATCAAAAAAAGAGATTCTTTAGTGGATTAAATATATAAAAATTGTTTGACAATAGATATTCTTTCTTCTTAGAAGAAATGAGAAATAGCATTAAAGAGCTGAAATTGGAAGATGTGAATTGAGAAAATAAAAAACATTACCCTTACTTTAATAGTGGAACTTAAAAGTCAAGTCTACAAATCTAATGACTAGCAGGTTTTTTTTCACATAAATCTTTGAAGATAATGATTTCACAAGTATTTAAGGAAATGGTTTCTGCACTGGTTCTTTTTTTCTTTTATTTTTTGCACTCATTCTTTAACATGGTATATTATTTGCTCCCTATTTTTGTAGTTACTCAAATCAACCCTCACGTCCTTTGTTCCTTACCAGGAACTACAAATTATAAACACAAATCTGAGAGGCAAAACTTTAGTATAGCAGAATTAAAGTGGAATTAAAATACTTTCAATCCTAATACATAAATATTTTTGAACACATTCATTCCTAAAACAACAGTAAAGGTAATGAAGAATCCAAAATATCAGAAGCCACGAAAATAATACCGCCAGGTATTAACAAACAGAGGTATCATCACATTGACCAAGTTGATATTTTATGCCTTGACTTGTAATACAAAATGCTATCCACCTACAAATAGAGAAATATTAAACTCAGAGTACAGATTGAATCATTTTCTTTCTTTCTTTCCTTTTCTTCCTTTTTTAAAGAACATAGCAAATGTGGAAATATCTTTTGCATAAATGCATATGTATAACAGACATTCTATTTCTTGCCTTCTCAATGAGTGGGGAAAGGAATGGAGGGAGGGAGAGAATATGGAATGGAAAATAAATTTTTTAAAAAATATGTATATTTTAGAGCTTAACTCAATGGTAATTGGGAAGTAGTACCAAATTTTTATGTTTGGCATCATCCAACATATAGCTATGATCAAAGCTATAACTTGAGCTTGAGTCATAAAACATACTCATCTGAATAAATGTAAAATACTCTCAGATAATGTTACTGGTTACACAGCTGGTAGGTATCAATTACACGTGAAGCTAAGTAAATTCCAAATAAAATTTTGTAGAAAGTGAATTGTCAGGGCTAAGTAACAGTATTTGTTACTTGGGTGTCAAAGGAAGGAAATAAGCTTTATCAAGTGCCTACTATGTCCAAGGCATGGTGCTAAGCACTTTACAAATATCGTCTCATTTGATCTTTACAACTGTAATGATTGGAATAACGACACCTACTGGAGACTTACTATAGGAAAGCTCCACCATGAGAATGCCTCAGAGGGCAAGGCCATGCGGCTTTTCCTTGGCGTCAGGAAGTAATGTTTGCGCATGGGTACTGTCCACCAAGGCTACTAGCCAATCAACTTGAGGAGCCTCCCATTTTCTGGGAGGGGACAGGAAGGAGGAAGGAGGGCCTGTGCAGAGAGCTCTCTCTCTTTTTTGGTTCCTGACTTGATGGTGGTGGTGACAGCAGAAGATTTCACAGGAAATTTGAGGGAAAGATAGGAATGCCAGGCTTTTGGAATTCTGTTCTCAACCTTTCTCTTTCTATCTTTCAATAAACCCTTAAAAACCTAAACTCGTTTTATCAGTGTTTTTAGTCAGTTTCCCCAAAAACTGGGGGAACAGATTAGAAACCACATTTAGAATCTTAAATTACACACAACAATCCTGTGAGGTAGGTACTGTTACTATCCTCATATTACAGTTGATGAAACATAGGCAAAGTCACACAGCTAGTAAAGAGTCTAAAACCAGATTACAACTTGGGTCTCTCTGACCCCTGGCAAAGCACTCCATCCTCTGGACTACCTAGCTGCCTTAAGATAATGTCAAGAGTTTGATGCCACCTCACTTCAATCTTAGAGTCAGAGAATGTTAGAACTGGAAGGGATCTTTGAAATCATTTGATCTGACTTGCTATTTTTACAGATGAAGAAGCTGAGATGCTGGAAGATTAATAAAAGTCTTTCTCCAGGTCACACAGAGGTAAGAGTACATCCTAAGATTCCTCGCTGTAGCACAGTGGTGTTTTTTTCCTACTATACCATGCCTCCTCCCTTCTTTCCTTAAGAACAGAGTTTTAAATTTTTTTATCTACTAAGGTTAACAAAACCAACCAAAGATCACTAATTAAAAACTAATGAAATGCACTTGTGTCATAGCAAGTGTTACAGAATATCATTTGAACAGAGGAAGATATACTCAGTAATTTTAAACCAAAATATTTGAACTTGGATAGTAACAGAGATGAATATTCCACTTTAGAAATGAAAGGGCTGCCAAAGCTTCAAATGAAAACAATACTCTGGAAAACAGAGAATTTGATTTACAGACCCGTAATCCTCATGAGCTGACCTCATTTTTGCATGCAGATCTGTTACTCAAGTTAGTTTAATTTCCATGTTATTTTCCCTAGTTATCACTACTGTGATTTCTCTATAGTCTTTTCTATAAAGCATTAAATATATAATACTGTAGGTATTTAAGTAGAGCTACATCAATATTTGGTTGCTATATTGAGTAAGAAGTATTTATTTCCAACATATTCTCAAGATTGAAAAAAGCAACCTTCAGGACTAACTCCTACTATTCACTTATCTTTCTTGGACATGCAGACAAGATACAGAAATAATATGATGCTAATTACTAAAAAACCTTTAAAATTAATAGTGTTAAAATTCTAACCAGTCCAAACATTTTAGGGACAAAATGAACTATACTCCAAATCTAAATTGTGCCTTTACATAGATGTTCACATAAACTTTTAATGATTTCTACATCTTCCATTAAGTTACAGCAACCTGCCAGTTCAGGTAGTAAATCCTGTGCAAGTTCTCTTCTCTGAATGGGGCAACATCTGAAGGGAAACAACCTGACTGGCAACACCAATGAAGAGAGCCTTACTATAGTGTTAGAAAGACTCTTTGCCTCTTCAACAATGTGTTTTAAGCAATGCCTGGTATCCAAAGGAGTATAGTAACATCAACAGCTTTTGTGTCCACCTTGACCACACTCCTCTTTTTCCTGTTTGATAATGGATTTCTCTCTCAAATACTCTCATTTCTCTGGGGTATCTTTCTCTCTCTCTCCATCTCTTTTGTTTTCTATTTCCCCCTTCTGTCTGCCAGATGCCCCTACATTTACTTCTTTCACTCTTTTCATTTGAACCCTGCATGATTTTAGCTAGGGCTAAGATAACTATTCACCCTTTAGCATTTCTTTAAATCTCTTCCTGTTTTCCCCAAATGTTAGTGATTATATCCTGTAGCCATCATTCAACTTACCATTCTTTTCTCATTTGCTTTTACTCTTCCTTTCAGGGACTCAAAGGATGAAAAGAATCTCTCTATTTTTCCTTTGCTTAGTATTAAGAGTTTGACTGAGTGCATGTCTTCATGCATCACAATTCTAAATAGTTATTGTCTATGGATATGAGACATCCTCTTCTTTCCAATACCCACAAGCACCAGGAAAAGACAGTAAACTTTTTAGGTTGGGAGGGCAGAGGGCCTTTACCAATGAGAAGGCTATTCTTAACCAATGAGTCACGATAGTTTGGATTGGTCAGTATTCCAAATAAAATTTTTTTAAAAGTAGAATAAACACCCTAATCACAGTCATGGACAAAGCCATAAGAAATGCTTTCATCAATCAATGTTAAATTAGGTTATGTCAGAGAACACAAAGTGAAGAATCTTGGAATATACTTTGTGTTGTTGTTGTTGTTGAGTTTTTTGTTTTTTGTTTTTTTTTAATATACTTTCAAAAAGAACAGCACTGACTTCCAAATGTCCTATATGAGCAAGGGCCCCTGTTACCTAAGGTGGTAAAGAGGAGAGGAGAGGATGCTATCATTCGTCAAAAATCCTTGAACCCAATATGTGTATTAAGAGGGAATATTACTTCATTTTTCCTTCTCTCTACACAATTTGGAGTTGGGGAAGTGATCACTTTGTCCAAATGTCCTAAGATGTTATTTAACACTTGAAATACAAATAGCATTGTAAAAATAAAAAAGCAGATCCCTGGTGTTTGAATCCTAGAATTTGATCAATAGAAAAACTGACTAAATCATTCCTTTTAAAAAAGTGGATGAAGAAATAAAAAGTTGAAACTTACCAGAAACCCTCCAGTTTCCAAGTTCCGTGTAAGTGTCAAGCCAAGGCTCATATTTGTTTTTATCTCAGTAACATTTGGAATGCTCGTTACAGCTATTAAAAGGAAAAATTAACAGAGAGAAACATTAAGTTTCTACCAGTTTTGTTAAAGTCATTTAGAATACATATCCAAGACCACTGCCTGACTCCCCGATAGGCTAAAATGGTACTTTGAAATACCTAATCCAGTACCATACATGCAACAGGCTGGTTGCTGGCCAGATCCAAAAATGAACTTAATATCTTCTCTCTGTGTCTCTTCCTCCCTCCCTCTCTCTTCTCTCTCTCCTTCCCCCTCCCTCCCTTCTTCCCTCCTTCTCTCTCTCTCTCCTCTCTTGATACCATCCTAACTCACCCAGTCAATTCAGACCAGAAACATTGGGATCATTTTTGGTCCTTCCTTCTCAGCCAAAGCAAAGTTCTGATGATTATAAGTCATGGGTATTTACAATCCTTCTCATGTCTCTTTTTTCTCCTCATCACTCCTCAACCCAAAGACTCCTGGTTCAGAAAAAACACACACCTTACTAGCTCAACAGTAGCTACCTCTAATTCATTTTAGATGCTATTGCCAAATCCATTTTCCTAAAGTACAGCTTCGATCATATCATTATTCTATTCAGAAAATGTCCATACCTCTTCACTACCCAACACCTAAGTGTGGTGCTACTAAGTTTGGTAGTAAAGCATTCTACAGTTTGGCCCCAACTACTTCTCCAGTCTTATCATTCCTGTTCATGGACACTGCACCCTAAGCAACACTGGACCTTTCCATCTGCTTGTAGCTGAAAGCTTTCCTATATCTTGTCTCCCCTATAGTATGTGAACTCCTTGAAAGCAAGGACTCAATTTTCTATTTATAGCCAAAGTAATCGGTATAATACTTGGCACACTGTAGGCACATCATTTTTTCCCATTCATTTATTGATGTCTGATTCATCTTTGAAGCCCTTTTCCAGATAGTACCATCACATCGCTCAAAAGCTCTTTGCTAAAGAACTAAGTGTGTGTGTGAGGGAGGGGGGGCAGCTAGGTGGCAGAATGGATTAAAGTGCTGGCCCTGGATTCAGGAGGACCTGAGTTCAAATCTGCTACTGACACTTGACACTTGCTAGCTGTGTGACCCTGGGCAAGTCACTTAATCCCCATTGCCCCACCAAAACAAACAAACAAAAAGAACTAAGTGAACATTATGTAAAAATACTAAAACAAGGTAAATAGACAACACTAAAAGATAGGAGATTTCAAGTCAAAAAAGAGTGGAAAAGGTTACTTCCAGTTTATCAAGGGTAATATACACATTTTTCCATTCTATTAATAACTGGTATCTACAAGAGTGGAAAGTTGTAGGTGTTGTTAGTCACAATTGCTTTATAAGAGTGTGTTGCTTTTTTACATTTTAAATGTTATAACATAATAGGGGCTATTATTCACTGTAACTGACCGATATATCAAAATAAAAGTCAAAAGAATAAATAATGCAATATTTATTGTAATAAATCCATTTTGAAAAATGCCAACTCTTGGCTGAATGACTGAAAAGTGGAACAGCGCAGTCAAGATCCAATGCTGTGAGCAACTTTTGATTCTCCTGTGATATTTTAGACCAAACCAATATAAATCAGTCTGTTCATTCTGAACATGCCTCATCTTGCCAATGTGGAAACAAAGCCAACCTATACAACTTGAAACAATGGCTCAAAGCTCAAAAAGTATTTTCACCATCATCAAACACATTTAAAATATCTACTTCATTCACATAGGTATAAACAAGCAGTCAGCACTTGGCTGAATTCCAGGGGAGTGAGTTATAATATTCAATTATAGATCAAACTGTTAGCTGTTCCCTGGTGACCTAAATAATGAAAGCACCATTTAATGGACCAGATCATAAGAAAAAATAGTATCTTTGGCAGGATTGGCACCATAAATCATTACTATGAGTGCCATTTTTAAAAGAAGTGATGAGTTTCCAATCTAATGCAGTTGTTGGGTTGTGCAACAGATAGAATGCTGGACCTGGAGACAGGAAGATTTAAAGTCAAATCCAATCTCAGACGCTGACTAGCTGTGTGACCCTGGGCAAGTTATTTAATCTCAGTCTGCCTCAGTTTTCTCATCTGTTAAATAGAGATAATATTACACTTACTTTTCAGGATTGTTGTGAGGATAAAATTAAATTATTTTTGTAAAGTGTTTTGTAAATTTAAAGTATTAAATAGATGCAATTGTTATTACCTTTTGTCATCCATTACCTTACCTAAACATTCTTAGGCTTGGATTATAGAAGTTCACTCATGTAATATCAATAAAGTCTTAATATTTGACAATACTATAGACAGAAAAGATACATAATGTGTAATTCAAAGTCCATTATGTTTAGTACAAGTATGACAAAGAAAGAGATAGATAGACTCAGAAAAAGACTCGCAGATTTGGAAGTATCCTTCTAGCCTAATGTTTATATCAGGAGTTTTTAACCTTTCTTGTGTGTCTTGGACCCCTCTGACAGTATGGGGAAATCTATGGACCCATTTTTACAATAGTGTTTTTAAGTGCATAAAATATAAAAGATTACAAAGAAAACCAATTATATTGAAATATAGTTGTCAAAATATAGTTTTTAAAAACCTATATAAAGTCACAGATCTCATGTTAATAACCACTGCCTTATATGAACAAATCACACATAGAATCACACCCAAGTGGTTATCCAGGGGTTTTTTTGAAGACTTAGAGAAGGAGAACCCACTTCCTACTGAGGTAGCCCATTCTACCTTTTGAAAGCTCTTCACACAAACAAATCCATTCATTCCATTTGCCTGTTCTAAACTTCCTCTTGACTTGGTACCAATTTTGGCTTCTCCAGACTCAGCATAAGATAGTGCAGAGCCCTAATGGAGACATAGAGACTTAGAGGAGTGAGTGTAGGTGCCCCCAGATCACTACAGATGTAAAGCAGTTAATGTTATCAGGAGTTAATTTGTAGTCAGATGTAATCTGGTACACACTTGTGTGAGAAAATAATGGGATTTGGCAGATACTCAAAGGCCCACCTGGAGATTAATCTAAACTGACTAAATTAAGTAAGAGTGATTGACTTTGCTCATTAGCCTATTCAAGTTAATTAGATTGTAACCACACCTGCCTGGACCTTAAGGAGGTATTGTTCTCAGAAGCTAAGGACTTTGAACTCAACTTGAGACCACCTTCAAGTCCAATCATCTTGAAGCAGTGTGTAAGGACTGCCTCTGCTCCAGACCTATAAAAAGCTTCCACACTCAGTTTGAGAAGCAGTTCATGATTGAAGCAGGCTCATGGCAGAAGACTTGAGGAAGAACCCAATCAGGCTGGAACTCTAGGCTAGATAGGCCTTTTCTTAACTTTCTGAACTCCACGTGAATACCTGGTATGCTTTAATAAATGCTTAATGCCCAAAGACTGGTGCTAAAACTTCTAATTTAAGGCAACCACAATTTAGATTTTAAACAACACACTTGCATATAACTACAAAAAAAAGGTTTGAGCAAAACAGTAGACCATACATCTTTCTCTTAAATCTAATAAATTTAATATCTTGAAATTCAGTTTTGGGAGTTTTTCACACATTTTTATTCCAAACTGAGAAAATAAGGAGATCAATTCATTTGTATTTGCAATTGGGTCTTGTCTCTTTCTGCAGTTTTCTTTTGCCAGTCTGAATTATAACAACTGCACCTTCAGTATTTTCAAGAATCATGGTACTCACTGCAACTTACTTTGTAAATCCAATTTTTCACACATGGTGCTGGGTAAGTTGACAGGACATTTGTATATATCTCCCATTCTGTTTTCTGGGAAACCACTCCATGGTGAGCCAACAAGCAACCTAAAAAATATGATTTTTTTATTTTATTAGGCATAAAATATGAAGTTACTATTCCTAAAGATGAACTGAAAATAAAGGATATATTGAAAAGGCATAGATTTCAGGGCATTAAGTTAATGAATATGGACAATTAAAACTTAATCAGTTCAATTTTCTCTTAGCCTTCTAAAAAGACCCTTGCTGACCAAAGACCATACAACTTTGCTGCCAAAGAGCATTGGGAGTTTTCAATAGAGAATGAAAATAACCAGCCTGGACCACACACGTCATTTTAACCGTATTGCCTTAAAAATATAGAAAGAAGAAAGTCTTAAGAAAAAAATGAGAAATTGTAAACAAAATAGAATTCTACAAAACACAGAGCTTTAAAACAAGAATATTTTATCATTGTAAACCTCATTTTCCTCCATGATGAAGTGAAATATTTTGAGACCATCTTAATTTGATTAAAGGCCACTTGATTAAGACAGGCTAGAATATTCATTAATTGGGGAATAGCTAAAAATTATGGTATGCTAATGTGATGGAATATTATGCAGTAAGAAAATGAAAAATATGAGGAATTCAGAGAAACAAGAGGGCATATGTATGGACAAAAGTAGAATTAAATAAACAGAATTAGTCATATAATGCATTTATATCTTCAACACATATATATGTATTTATATCTATATCTATATCTATCTTCAAAATATATATGTATTTATATCTATATCTATATCTATCTTCAAAACATGTATACAATGTCACTATCAGTGAAAAGATGACTAAAAGGAAGTCAAATTCTGATAAATAAACAAAAAACATAAAGAATCCTAGAAAAGAGATGAAGCATATCTCCTCCCTCACAGCATAGAAATGGGAGATTCGTGGGACAAAATGCATTGTCAAGACAATATTTCTGTAGTTCATGTTTTGGCTTGATTGTTTTCCTTTGATAACTGACATTTCAGTCAGAGAAAAGGAGTGGGAAATGACTATGATGTTAAGGCATAAAGGATCAGTATCTATTAAATCTGCAAAAAATAATCATTTTAAAATAACTGGATAGAGATCATAATAGTTATAACAAATGACAAATGATCTTTAGTTATTGACAGGAAAAAATGTCTAAAAGGTATGATCTGTTAACTTTCAATTACTTGCCAATAGTGGGAATCAGTGTCATGGACTGTCCAAAGGTCATTTATGTGTGGAATATATTTTCGTATTTACAGCTGCAGATGAACATACTGATGGTTCCATAGTTCTTGACTTTGAAAACAATGTTTTAAAATTTATGGAGACTCACATTGTAAAAAAAATCTCTTGAGAATCTCTCTGGACCTTTCTCTGTCTATACAATTTTTTTTGTTCCTCAGAACATGCTGAGAATGGCCAACCTTACCTCTTGTCTGAAATTGTTACCACCTTCTGTTAAATTAGTTGCCTATTTCATATGTTTAGGAATGAAAACATCATAGAATCATGAATTTATTTAGACCTGCAATTGTAGAGATCATCACTGTAATCCAACTCCCTCAATTATTGTTGCTCTAAAAGACCATTTTCTGTTTTAGAGAAAGGGTGATAGACATTCCAGTGCTTTTGCTCCATCCCAGTCCTCTATGATGGGACCTTTAAGGAATTGTATTGAGAATTGGCTTATATCCTAAGATCACAGATTGGAAAGAACTTCAGAGACTATCTAGTCCAACCTACTCACCTTACAAAAGGGAAAACAGAAGCCTAGGAAAGTTAAATGGATATCCAAGGTCACATAGCTAGGAAATAGTAGCTGTGATATTTGAACCCAAGTCCTCCAACTCCAGAGTTGATGCTCTTCCTATTGTGCTTTGCACACCTTATGAATTGATCATTATGATATCAGTGTAATAATGCATAGAATATTGTATTGAGCTAGAATAAGCAGCTCTGGTTTCTAACACTAATAGTATTTATGTTTTCCCACTCCCCACTTTTAAAAGTGCAATAACGTATTTCTTCTCTAAGTATATTCTTGAGTATATTTATTCTCTAAGACCTTTTAAAACAGATGTGAGGCTTGAGAAAGTATGTAAAATACTTTGAAGGGAAGAGACCATAAAAACCTGTTATTATTCTTCAAGGCATCTTTTTCATTCTTTCTAGAAAATGAGGTATCTTTTTAAAAAATTAATTAATTAATTAATTTTAGTTTTCAACATTTGTTTAGATAAGATTTCCAATTTCAAATTTTTCTCCCTCCCTCCCCTCCCTCCTCCCCTCCCCTAGACAGCAGGTAATCCAATATAGGTATATATATATATATATACACACACACACACACACACACACACATACACACATACACATATATATGTATGTATTTATATATGTACACACACATATATATATACACATACATACATGCATTAAACATATTTCTGCATTAGTCATGTTATACGAGAAGAATCAGAGCAAAAAGGAAAAACCTCAAAAAAGAAAAACAACGGCACCAAAAACAAAAGAAATAGTATGGTCCAATCAGCATCTATATTCCACAGTTACTTTTTTTTTCTGGATTTGGAGAGCCTTTTCCATCATGAGTCCTTTGGAACTTTCTTGCACTGTTGGATTGGTGAGAAGAATCTAATCTATCACAGTTGATCAACACATAATGTTGATGATACTGTGTACAATGTTCTTCTTGTTCTGCTCATCTTACTCATCATCATTCATGCAAGCATGAGGTATCTTTTAAAAAATATTTTAAAAAATTGTTTTAATTTCCCCAAGTTAAATATGAAAACAAATTTTCACATCAATTTTTAAAACTTTGCATTCCAAGTTCTCTTCCTCCCTCCCTACCCCTTAAGAACTCAAGCAATTCAACATAAGTTATACATGTACAGTCATGCAAAACATAACAGACAAAAAAAACTTTAGAAAGAGGAACCAACAAAAACAAACAAACAAAAATTATACCTCAATCTGCATTTAGATACCATCAATTCTTTCTCTGTAGATGGACTGCATTTTTCATAAGTCCTTCTAATAGCATCCTGCTCCTCATTTCTTACAACACAATAGTGTTCCATCCTAATCTCTGCTTCAAATTTTTTTCAGTTACTATTGCTAACTGTGTTTCTCTCCATCCTATTCACTCCCCATGATATTTACTCTATTTTCTATCTTCTTTTGTCCTATCCCTCCTCAAAAGTGTTTTGCTTCTGACTGCCCCCTCCCCAAATCTGCCTTCCTTTACCCACCCACCCCCTATCTCCTTCCCCTCCCATTTTCCTACAGGGCAAGATATATTACTATACCCAGTTGAGTGTGTATGTCAATTTGAGATAATTCTGATGAGAGTAAGGCTCACTCACTCCCCCACAACTCCCCCATCTTCCTCTCCACTCCATAAGCTTTTTCTTGCTTCTTTTATGTGAGATACTTTACCACATTCCACCTCTTCCTTTCCCTTTCTCCAAGTGCATTCCTCTAACCCCTTAATTTTATTTTTTTAAAGATATCATGATAGGGTAGTTAGGTGGTGCAACAGCCCTGGACCCAGGAGGACCGAAGCCCAAATCTGGCCTCAGATACCTGACACTCACTAGTTACGCGACCCTAGGCAAGCCACCCAACCCCAACCACCTGTGGAAATTTATTTTGATTTGGGGAGCCTACCTTTAGGCTGAGATTAGAAAACCTTAGGGCCTCAGGGTCTCCCCCCTCCTCCTCAGCTTCCGCTGAGTGAAAAAGCCCTGTGGGCTATACAAGACGCCAGGTCAGACAGCTGGGGAGAAAAAAAAAAGCCCCCAGCTCCCTCTGACCTGAGCGGATCCCGGATAGCCTGTGCTGAGGCACGTGAAACTTGGAGCGCACCCCCCCCCCAACAGCCGCAGATCTGGCTGGCGGATTAGCTTGGTCTGTGGGGGCGAAGGAAGCCCCAAGATTTGAGTGGAGAGAAGAAAAGGTATATATAGATCTGGGAGTTAGAGAAGGGGGGGGCTGAGGAGGGCGGCTGACTAGAGGAAGAAGGAGAAAGGAGACAGACTAGAAAAAGAAGGAGCGAGGACGGACTAGATAGACAAGACTCAGGGGTTCGGACAGACAAGAAGAGGTCAAGGGGACGGATGGAGGAGACGGACTAGAGGAAGCAGACTCGAGGAAGGACTAGGAGAGAGGTTGACTAGAGGGGAGCCTGGACAAGGACAGAGGAGAGTTCGGTTAGGAAAAGGAGAGACCAGGCTGACAAGGTTACAGGCCTTAATACAAACCAGGGAAAGTGTAACTTGCCCTGAGGCTGGAGGCGGCTAAGGCCCTTATTGTATTCAAGAAGTTCCAAGCCAGCAGGTGGGAAAGAGACACAGTGGAAAGAGACCGCAGGAAAGCAGTCAGGTTGTACATTTTATTTCCCTGTATTCCTAATTTGAAATAGTATCTCATAAATAAACTCTGCTTTGATTATTTAGTTAGAGGCTTCTTAATCTTCAGTCTATCAGTTTGGGAGCAGTGTGGTGGAACTTTATCAACGGCCCACATTAAATTAACGAAGTCAGATAGCCAAATAGTCAACAGTCCCCAGTTTAGTCCTCCAGTCAGCTTCAGCCCCCAAAATTAGGCTAGTCATTTAAAAATATTTCTACACACCCACAACACACACACAAAAAAACGATAAAAACAATAAATGCAGTAAAGATATAATCCTTTCATATTGAACTCACACCTGTGCCCTCTGTCTAAATATGTGAGAATGTTCTTATGAGTTATCATCTTCCCATGTAGGAATGTAAGCAGTTTAACCTTTTTTCCTGGGCAATAAGGGTTAAGTGCCCAGGATCACACAGCTAGTAAGTGTCAAGTGTCTGAAGCTGGATTTGAACTCAGATCCTCCTGAATCTAGGGCTGGTGTGTTATCCACTTGTGCCACCTAGCTGCCCTAGTTTAACCTTTTAATATCCCTCATGGTTTCTTTTTCCTGTTTATCTTTTTATGCTTTTCTAGGGTCTTGTATTTGAAAGTCAAATTTTCTATTCGGCTCAGGTCTTTTCATCAGGAATGGCTGAAAATCCTCACTTTAAATGAATTGCCATTTTTCCCCCCTGAAAGATTATAATCAGTTTTGCTGGGTAGGTGATTCTTGGTTGTAATCCCAGTTCTTTTGCCTGAAAATGAGTTATCTTAATAACCACTGGAGAGCAATAAAGTTTCATCATTATTCTGAGCTTGAACTGTATGACTCACATGCCTCAAATATTCTGAATTACAAAACCAAAACAAACAGTTTTACAGATAAAATCAATGAACAACATCTGACTCTCAGAATGAAAGTTGAAAAGACCATTTGATATTCCCTTTATTGGAAGAAAGTTCCTAGTATACATTCCATGTATTCTGCCTCATCCCACCCCCATAGTTCTATAAATCCAGGTTCCTGATAAGTTTAGTTCTTACAAGAATACATGAAATCACCACTCATTACTCAGCAGAATTGTGACATTTTAGAGAATTCTTAGACAGACAGGAAACAATAAATCAATCAATCCACAAGTGACTACCATATGCCAGGATATAAGCAAGTGTTTTTGTCTCTAAAATTTTGTGCTAATAACTGATGTCTTGAAGGGAGATACTGAGAACGATAGGGCCATTGGTAAAACCTGCTAACACGAGGCTCTGCTATTTTTAATTACTGGATTAAACTGTCTCTTTGCCCCACAAGAGTTGAAAGAGAAATTATATGTGAAGTTGCCAAGAAGAGAATCCCAAGATATAGCCTTCCGTTTCCTAAAGTAAGACTGGGAATTCCTCCAGGAGTGTTTTAAATAACAGTTACTATTCAATTATCTTGTGAGGAAATAGTGATTATACACACTACAAAAAACACAGCCAATCTTCCCACCCCCACCGGAATTCTAACTACCCTGTTTAGTCACAAACGATATTTATGGTGATGTGGGTACGTCCAAACCCATAATCTACCGACTCTTATAAATATCTCCCTACATGCTGTGACTGCCTAACCTCTTCTCCCATCCTTTAAAATTTCAATATTACTCACTGAAAAAATACCTTTGTGGTATGAATGGAGAAGCAAGGAAATGCTCATCTGTATAATATCTAGATCAAGATTTTAATATCTAGATTAATTAAGATCTGGACCTAGACTTTAATATTTAGATCTAGATTTTTTAACTGGTTTATAGAAATTATAAAAGTCATGAACTGGTTATTTCTTTCTTAGATAGCAAAACAGAGTTAGACTATTCTGAGTATAAAGGGTGTGATAGGAGCTTTCCCTGATTACCTGCTCCTTGCCAGACCAAAAGTACTAAGCCATAGAACCTGGGGGTGAGGGAGAGAGGAGGGAGGAAAAAAATTCACTTAGTTTTTGGTGATGGGATACTTATGCTATGAATTTAATACTACAATAAATCAATCAATAATTGAAGCAGCTAGGTGGTGCAGTGGATAGAGCACTAGGCCTGAAGTCTGGAAAACCTGATTTCAAATCAGCCTCAGATACTTACTGTGTGTCCTTGGGCAAATCATTTAACCTCTATTTGCCTCAGTTTCCTCATATGTAAAATGGAGATAATAAAAGCATCTACTTTCCAGAGTTGTTTTGAATATTAAATGAAATAATATTTGTAAAGTGTTTAGCACAGTATCTTGCGCATAGTAGGTGCTATATAAATATTAGCTATTTTTTATTATTATTCATCAACCAAGTATCTGCAATGTGCCAAGCACTAGAGATACAAAATAAAATGAAATTTCTTATCTAAAAGGAGCTGACGTAATTTATACAATAATTACATTAGAAAGACAAACCACTTTGAAAGACTTAAGAGCTCTGATCAATACCACCACCAACTATGGTTTCATAGGATTTGATGAGGATGCACACTACCCAACTCCTGACAGAGAAATGATGGACTCAAGATACAAAATGAGACATATGGTTTTCTTTTTTCTTTTCTTTCTTTTTTTTGCTGGACAATGGGGGTTAAGTGACTTGCCCAGGGTCACACAGCTAGTAAGTGTCAAGTGTCTGAGGCCGGATTTGACCTCGGGTCCTCCTGAATCCAGGGCTGGTGCTTTACCACTGAGCCACCTAGCTGCCCCGAGACATATATTTTTTAAAAATATGGACAGATGGCGCAGTGGTAAAGCACCAGCCCTGGATTCAGGAGGACCCGAGGTCAAATCCGGCCTCAGACACTTGACACTTACTAGCTGTGTGACCCTGGGCAAGTCACTTAACCCTCACTGCCCTGCAAAAAAAAACAAAAACAAAAAAACAACAACAAAAAAAGTGAAATATGGACAAGGTGGTCATTTGTTTTGCTTGACTATGCATATGTGTTACAATGTATTTGTTTTCCTTTTTTATTTACTTTTTTTCCCCATGAAAGAGGGAGAAAGTAGGAGGGAAAGAAAATAAATGCTTGTTAATTGTTAATTGAAAAAAATTCTAAAAACAAGGCAGTTTACATTTTTTCAAGAAGACAGCTTATACATATATGTAAGTACATGGATTGATCACACACACACACACACACACACACACACACACACAAATAAATCCAAGGTAATTAAAGGCAATTTGTTGGAAGTGAGGCACTAGTAAGTGGGGAATAAGGTAAGGCAGAAAGTTGTGCTTGAGCTGAGGGTTCTTTTTAGGATATTGACATTCATTTTCTTTTATGTTGTTATTTCTTAACATTCGTTTTTTTTTTTGTTTGTTTGTTTTTTTGTTTTTTTAGTGAGGCAATTGGGGTTAAGTGACTTGCCCAGGGTCACACAGCTAGTAATTGTTAAGTGTCTGAGGCCGGATTTGAACTCAGGTCCTCCTGACTCCAGGGCCGGTACTCTATCCACTGTGCCATCTAGCTGCCCCAACATTCGTTTTTTAAAAAATAATTGAGTTCCAATCATCTCCCTCTCTTCTCTCCTCTACCCCCGCATTGAGAAAATAAGCATTATTATGATGTTAATTATATATGTGGAGTCATGCAAACCATATTTCCATATTAGCTATGTTGGGGGGAAAGAAGGAAAAATAAAGAACACTTTAATCTGCACGCAGAATTCATTAGTTCTCTTTCTGGAGGTGGATAGCATTTTTTTTTATCATAGGTTCTTTGGAATTGTGTTGGATCATTGTCTTGATCAGGGTACTTGGACTTAGTCTTGAAAGAGACTTTGGGATTTCACATCTGGCTGGATGTTATCTAGTGGCCTCTAGGAGATGAGAAACGGGTTACAACAGCCACTGTGAGGAGGGATGGAGAATCAATTAGGGAAGAATTAAGGATGGCTGGCCCCAGGTGACACTGAATGATTTAAAACATATAAATTTGTATTTTTGTGTGACTTCTAGCTCTGTCTAGCAATCCATGAGTACATGATAATGATCATCTCTTGAAAATGATATAGACTCAGGGGAATAGGGTGAATGGACACTAGAAATAGAGCATAAAATTAATTCCTATTTTCTGCAGTACCTGAAGAACTGCACAATATGAACAATAAGACAAATGCACATTTTACTGTCACAATAAGAGCTTTGCATCAAAATAATGATTATCTGATCACTAATCTGCTAAATTACTGATTTCTGATTATTGAATGACTTCTGATTTCCTAAATTATGATCATAAATCCTGATAAGCATGTATGATAATAATTTAGGAAGTATCAGTTATAAAGAAAATATAGGTAATCATTTCCAGCTTGGCAGTTCCTTGTTAATTATAATTTTTTATCAACTTGTCTAGTTTGTCATCTTCTGTTATGTATTAGCCTTCTTGTCACTATACTTTAAGACTTAGAGTTTATTCTTCTTTTCCTTATTACTACATCCAAAAGTCTCACACACATCTACGTCTGCTTTACTTATAATGTACACTAGAAATTAAAGATAATGTCTCATGGTTCAAAATATAACACGTGCAATTTTATAAATAAACATGTATATTCTGGAGAGACAGCATGTTATAGTAGACTTGGTAGCTAAACTTGGAGTCAGGAAGAACTGAATTCAAATCCCATTCAAATATTTACTAGCTGTATGACCTTGGGTAAGTTACGTAGTCTCTCTAAGCCTGTTTCATCTGTAAAATGGGCATAATAATGATACGTGACCTTACAGGGTTGTTCTGAGGGTCAAATGAGATCATCTTTGTGAATCAGTTTACAAACATTAAGGTACCATGTAAATATGAACTGTTATCATTAGCCATACCAGCTTTATGTTCACTAGGATTTTTACAAAACTCTTCTAAGGACAAGTAAACACTTATCTTTGTTAGAACAAGAAAAGCCATTTGTGCATTTGGAAATATGCCGAATTAACTTTCAGTTCCTGTTTATCCAAATTATCCCAGTGTTATGTCTGGACAGTTTTTGAGTCACTACTAATAATAAGTTCAGGTTGCTGATGGGACAGGCACTGATATTACTCATAGACAACCAGTGAAAATCAACACAAGTTGGAGGAAGTTGTGACATGAATTTAAACTTTAGGCATTGTTTCTGGCACATAATACACTATTATTAAATAGGTTGCATTTTCTACTTCCTTTTAATAAATTTAGTGACTCCAAACATATATCTAGAACCCAAGGGTCATATATATAGCTTGTGGGGCAAATGTGATCTGCTTAAACTCAAGGAAAGCCCCTTTTCACTGCCAAACTTTTAATTTAAAAAACCAAACTTATTCACCTTTAATTTATGTTCATGGGTCCAAACTCTTGTCCACCAAGATTTGTAAAAATATATTGAAATTGCTGAAACCAAAGCTTAGAGCCACCATCAATGACAAACCTGGAATAAGGATTGAAATGTGCCCAATCTGAATACACCTCCACTGTTAGAAAACAGCTGTCTGTTAAAGTCTTAGCAACTTCATCAAAATTGATCCATGACTACCAAACATGCTTGTACCTACATAATTATGCACAAATAAAATTTATTAAACTGGATTTCTGAAATCTATATTTTTAAGATCTGTCGGGTTAGTGACTTGCACATTGGGCTTAGACTCAGAAAGACCTGGATTAGGCTCATAGATTCACAAATTTGGAGCTGGCAGGGACTTCAAGGCCTTTCTTTTACTATAACCCTGTTTTTTACAGATGGGGAAAACAAGAGGTTGAGGGACTTTTTCTTAAGTCACACATTTGGTGATCACGGGTGGGATTTGAAGCTAGGTCCTTTGCCTCCAGAGTCTGTGATCTTTCCACTAGAATGAATGCTCTTTCCATTACACTAAAATCCTGCCTCAGACAATTACTAACTCTTAATGCATGTAACTGTAGGCAAGTCATGTAACCTCTATGTGCCCCTGGCAATATACTGGGCCTATCTACTAAGTCATATCCTGGATGGATGTCCATGTTGTTAGAAATTCCCACATCTGGAATTTCCCACAGTACACTCAATAATTTTTTTTCATTTCATTACAAGAGATCGTACTTTATCAAAAAAAATTCATGTTTTATCCCTCCTTCCTGCCCTCCCCTCCCCCTTCTCTAAGTTGGTAAGCAACCAGATATGATTATACATGTGCAATTATGTAAAACATTACCATATTAGTCATTTTGTATAAGAAAACTGGAATAAAAAGAAAAAAATGAAAGTAGAAAAACCCATGCTTCAGTGTGTGTTCAATCAACATCAGTTCTTTCTCTGGAGGTGGATAATATAGTTTATCATTAGTCCTTTGGGATTATCTTGGATCATTGTATTGCTGAGAATAGTTAAGTCATTCACAGTTCTTCCTCAGACAATATTGCTGTCTCTGTGTACAACATTCTCTTGGTTCTGCTCACTTCACTATACACCAATTCATACAACTCTTTCCAGGCCTTTCTGAGATCATCCTGCTTATAATTTCTTATAGCACAATAATAATATTCCATCACCATCACATACCACAGCTTGTTTAGACATTTCCCAATGGATGGGCGTTCCCTTGATTTTAAATTCTTAGCCACAACAAAAAGAGCTGCTATAAATATTTTTGTACAAATAGGTCTTTTTCTCTTTTGGGGTATGTCTTTGGGATATAAACTTAGCAGTGGTATTCCTGAATCAAAGGGTATGCACAGTCCTATAGCCCTTTGGGCATAGTTACAAATTGCTCTCCAGAATGGTTGTATCTTTTCATAACTCCACCAACAGTGGATTAGCATCCCAGTTTTCTCACATCCCCTCCAACATCCAATATTTTCCGTTTTTGTTGCCACTCTAATAGGTGTGAGGTGATACTTCAGAGTTGTTTTCATTTGTATTTCTCTGATCACTAGTGATCTGGAACATTTTTCATATGATTATAGATAGCTTTGATTTATTTCTCTGAAAACTGCTTGTTCATATCTTTTGAACATTTATCAATTTGGAATGACTTGTATTTTTATAAATTTGACTCAGTTCTCTATTTAATTGAAAAATGAGGCCTTTATCTGAGATACTTGCTTCAAAAATTCTGTTTTTCTGCTTCCCTTGTAATTTTAAATTTACATTATTTTTGTTTGTACAAAACTTTTAAAATTTAATATAATAAAAATATCTATTTTGCAGTTTGTTTTGCTCTCTATATCTTCTTTAGTCCTAAATTCTTAATCTGGACACTCTTGATCTTGAAATCAATTAAATCAATGTCAGTGCTGGTCCAGTCAGTGAAACTGGAGTTCAAATCCAGCCTTAGATACTTATTAGTTGTGTGGCCCTGGGCAGGTTATTTAACCTGTTTGCCTCAGTTTCCTCATCTGTAAAGTGAGGATACTAAAGCACCTATCTCCTAAGGTTGTTGTGAGGATCAAATGAGATAATAATTGTAAAATATTTAGCACAGCTTCTGGAACATAGTAAGTGCTATATAAATATTAGCTGTTAGTACTATGGGTAACTGGTTCCCAGCAGTGCCTATACAGAATTCCCATGAAGGAAAATTCTGAGGCTACATCAAGAATTCACATCATAGAAAAATTTGAATGGTCTTGTCTTTAGGGAATTGTTTTATTGTACCAACTAGTTTTCTTTAGGATGTGCTCACATAAGAAAATTGAATTATTCAATTCAATGAATTCTGTCAATGGCTGCAAAGTTTAAATTTGCCTCTGAAAAGAGCATAATAGCACTAGGGTAATAGTTCTTAAATTTTTTGTTGTGTCATGGACTTCTTTGGTGTTCTGGTGAATCTAATGGACCCCTTTTCAGAAAAATGTTTTAAAATACATAAAATAAAATATAAAGGATATACACACACATATATGTGCAAATATATGTGTGTATATACATATATGTATAGATATGTGTAGGTATATAATGTATACGTGTATATATTGTGTGTGTATTTTTTTTTATTTCTATTTTTTTGCCACCACTGTCATGGGACCTTAGGTTGAAAACCCCTGCATTAAGAGTTAAAGTTGGGATTTGGGAGAGAACTATCCTATCTTTGTCTACCCAAACACACACACACACACACACACACACACACATGGCCCCTTGGCTTCCATGGCTAAAAGGCCAGGAAATTTATCAGTTCATGCCCAGTTTACTTCTCTTCAGCCAGATTTATAATAGATAAAGTTAGTTCAGCCCCTGGACTTCTTAGGGGCCAGGAAAAAGAGATAAAATTTTTTTTCAATAATTTAGTTATAAACTAAACTAACTAAAAAACTCATGAAGGGTCATGGTCATTATTAGACTGGGAACTCCTTGAGGTCCATAGCCCCCCCCCCCTTTTTTGCCTTTCTCTGTATCCCTAGTGCTTAGCACAGTTCCTGGTATATAGTAGGTGCTTAAAAAATGCTTATGGACTGGACTGGCCTTTGGGGTAAGAGAACTGCTATTGATAGCCTTGTCCCTGCCAAATCTGAGACAGACATCTTTTTAAATGATGCAACTTGAAAAACTCCAATTTCATATAAAAAATGTAAATGTGAAATGATAGATAAAGGAGGGAGTCCTGTAGGGGACCTGACACTGCTGCATTGCCTTCAACAGAACAATATCCCCAAATGATCCAATGTAGTTTTGACCTTGATAAGGATTACGTATCCATTTCTTTGTATTAATATCCAAGCCTTACTGAAAACATTCAATCCAAATTACAAGGAAGGAAGGAAGGAAGGAAGGAAGGAAGGAAGGAAGGAAGGAAGGAAGGAAGGAAGGAAGGAAGGAAGGAAGGAAGGAAGGAAGGAAGGAAACAATTATTAAATGCTTATTATGTGCCAGGCAATATGCTAAGAACTGGGGATACAAGTAAAAAGGATAGTTTCTGTTGATAAGTTTTGCTGATCTTTTTTCTTCTTTATTATAAGGAAAAGGAAGAAGAACAATATACACAGGGAAAATGTAATATAAAAACAATATTAACAAAAATTATTTTAAAAAAGAAAAGTGAAATAAAAAAGAAAATGTGTTATAGTAACACTATCACCATGATTAACAGTGGAATAAAATATTACCAAGGCTGAAGGAGAAAGAGACCTGTATGGAAACTGGGCAGAAGGAACACATGTATGCACCACCTTTCAGACATCTTGAACTAGATGTTCAGTTGACATTTAAACTCAACATGTCCAAGGTGGAACTAATTATCTTTACCCCTAAACTCTTCCTCCACCTCCTACCTTCCTGTAGAGGGCAATACCATTCTCCCAGTCCCTGAGGCTCACAACCTAGGAGTCACACTGGATTCCTCACTATCTTTCTTTCTTTTTTTTTTTTTAGTGAGGCAATTGGGGTTAAGTGACTTGCCCAGGGTCACATAGCTAGTAAGTGTTAAATGTCTGAGGCCGGATTTGAACCCAGGTACTGCTGACTCCAGGGCCGGTGCTCTATCCACCGCACCACCTAGCTGTCCCCCTCACTATATTTCATTCCTCATATCCAAGCTGTTGCCAAGACCTGGCAATTTCACCCCAGCAATATCTCTCAAATGTGTTCCTTTTTCTTCTCTGATACAACCACACTCCAGTGAAGGACCTCATCAACCTCATGCCTGGACTACTGCAACAGCCTGCTGCTGGTGGGTCTCCCAGTATCAAGTCTCTGGATCTAATCCATTCTCCTCCATTAAGCCACCAAAGTGATTTTTCCTAAAGCAAGGTTGAATGATGTTACCCCCGCTATTCAGTAAATTCCAATGGCTCCCTATTTCTTACAGGGTCAAATAGAGAATGTTCTATTTGGTACTCAAAGCCTTTCATGACCTAGCTCTCTACTACCTTTCCAGTCTTCTTACATCTTACTCCCTTACATGTACTACTCAATCCAGTGACACTGGCCCCTTGGCTTTTCCATGAACATGATACTCCACCTCTTGGATCCAGACATTTTCCCTGTGGTTCCCCAAGCCTAGAATGCTCGTCCTCTTCCACTCTGTCTACTGACCTCCCTGGCTTCCTTTAAATTCCAAGTAAAATCTCATCTTCTACTGGAAGCCTTCTTCAACCCCTCTTAATTCTGGTGACTTTCTTCTGCTTTTTATTTCCAATTTATCTTGCATATTGCTCACTTTGTATATATTTGTTTGCATGTTGTCTCCCTCATTACATACTAAGCTCCTTGAAAGCAAGGACTGTCTTTTGCCTTTTTATATCTCTAGCACTTAGCAAAGTTCCTGACAAATAGTAGGCGCTAAAAATATGTTTACTGAACAATTGATTGATCAAGGCAAAAGACAGAAAATGAAATTAACAGGTGAAAAAAGAGACTGGGAGAGGGAACAGAGGAGAATAGTAGCAGCTAATGAATGAAGAAAGTGGCAAATCTTTTTAAAAAGTAATATCGAAAGAAAAAAAAGGTCAGCATTCCATTTTTATTAATAGAATTTCTAATAGGAAATGTGTAATTACCATTGTGTACCCAGATTTAAGTTAATAAGTTAATGTTTACAGAGTTCCCTCCCCATACCTACTACTTCCTTACCTAATATGAGGATGAAAGGACCATAAATTAGGAGTGGAGGTTGGCCCAGTGCCAGCAATCAAAACAAATAACTGCTCTTATATTTCAGAGTTTGGAGTTGTTTTCTTTCATTATCAACATTATGAAGACTGTGTCTCCTAATCCCAGCCCATTAATAGTTTAATAATAAATTCTGTTGAAACTTAAGTATTTTTATTTGTTTGTTTGTTTTGGGGGGGGGCAATGAGGGTTAAGTGACTTGCCCAGGGTCACACAGCCAGTAAGTGTCAAGTGTCTGAGGCCAGACACTTAATTAGATATCTGTTAGAATTTGTTGAACTATTGCACTGGAAAAATGGGGTTTTTTTGGTGAACCTTTTAAGCATCACAGTAATTTTAAATCAAACTTTTAATGTGTAAAAATCTTTCTAAAATGTATTGATTCATTTTAAGCCACGGCAAGTACAGAATAATAACATAGCTAATTTTTACTTGTTGAGTGAGAATTTTAGTTCAGGTACAGCTTGGACTAGATGGCTTTAGAAGTCTTCTCTAACTTTGATATTCTACATGTGGTGATCAGGGTCTGAATTGGGGGCTAGTAGCATGAGTGGGAATAAAAGGACATTTGTAAGAAATAGCTTGGAGGCAGAACTGACAAAACCTAGCAACTGACTGGATATGGAACTGAGCAAAAAAGGAGCGATCAGAGATGACTCTAATGTTGTAAACCCATGTAAATGAATTGACAGTGATTTGGAGGATGAGAAAGTGTATGGGGAAAGATAATGATTTCCATTTTAGACATGTTAAAATTGAGATGTTGATGGGACATCCAGGCAGATGTCCAGCTTAATTAATATTTAATAAATGGTTTCTGATCAATTGTTTGATTGAAAGCATAATACAAGCAAAGAATAAAGAGAGAGGTTTAGAAGATACCTGAAAAGTTTGGCATATAATTTAGGTTTTCCATCTAAATGGTATAGAAATCCATCTGATGTACAGAGAGTATTGAAAAGTTTGAAAATGCACTAATATTTCAATTAATGAAAAGGATGTAATTCAACAGTTAACTTTGTCAGAAATATCATAACCATAAGTAGAAACCATATAGGCAGGGATTCAGTCCAGTACCTTGGACAAGAAAAGTTCTGTGTAAAAAAAATTCAAAATTTATGTAAAATATGGGGGCAGCTAGGTGGCACAGTGGATTAAAGCACAAGTCCTGGATTCAGGAGGACCTGAGTTCAAATATGGTCTCAGACACTTGACACTTACTAGCTGTGTGATCTTGGGCAAGTCACTTAACCTTCATTGCCCAGCGCCCACCCTACCCCCCCCCCCGCCAAATTATATAAAATAAGGTCAAATGAACAATAAAATATTAATTTGGGAATCTTAAGGCAGAAGAATAGGAGATGATGGACCTTAGGACAGAAAAAGATTGGTACATTCACTGGCATTTTAGGAGTTAATTTCATTCTTATAAATAGAGGAAACCCCTTCTTTCCAAAGCTGGAGAACTGTGGGTGTGTAACTACATACTGTCAGACTTGGTTGAATAGTTGGTTAGTTTGGGTACACTGCTTTTTGAGGGTAAGGCAGAGCTATAGTTGAGGGTATGGGGGGGGTTCTAAGTACTGAAATACATTTCCTAACCATTGCTAGAATATCCCAGAAGCCTAAGTTAAAAAATTAATCCCCTGGGGCAGCTAGATGGCACAGTGGATAGAGTACTGGCCCTGGATTCAGGAGGACCTGAGTTCAAATCTGACCTCAGACACAACACTTACTAGCTGTGTGGCCCTGGGCAAATCACTTAACCCTCATTGCCCTGCAAAAAACCAAAACCAAAACCAAAAATTAATCTCCTCTTCAAAAGAAACACACAGTAAGAATCATGAACTTTTTGCCCTTTTCTCTTCCAGGCCACCTTAAAATACCTAATTCAGATTTATGTTTCAGATCATAATAACAAGCCAATGCTACCTTTAAAAAAGTTTTCCTACTTGTTTCTTGATTGTTTGAATTCCCTTCAATAATGGACAGAGCCTTTCATTTCACAATTAGATAAAAGATATTTAAATACATGATTTCAGCAGCAATGGTATGACTGGGGTTCAATGAAAGTAGTAAATCAAACTAGATTAATTGGTACCAAATGTGCTCCTGCTTGATAAGGTAGAAGGGAATGAAGACAATAAGAGGACACGGACTGAAAAAGGACTGGGGTGGGGCGGTCATCATTAGTCAGGAATAGAGGAAGAGTATAAAGAGGAGGCTAAGGAAGATTTGTTTTTCTGTTTACTTTCAACTAGGAGGAGGACAACTAGAAGTTGGAGTCCCCTGCAAGTGGAAGGTTTTTCAATCTTCTACTCAGCCATCAGACTCCCACAATGTCTGTGAGATCGAAGTTTCTAAAGCTGAGGCTGCCTCTCAACCCAGCTGCCTCCAGGCCTTGTTGATTCTGCAGACTCAGCCTGGAGGTGTTTGCACTTCACTCTGGACAAACCTCTGCCCATGGACGCCTGGCCTGTCCAGGGGTCTTCTCCAATTGTCTTAGGAGAACATTTTCTTTACCCTGTGTTTGTTTCTGCTGCTCTGATGCAATAGTCTGTCTTTTTAGTGTGTGAGTGTGTGGAGAAAATTTGGAAGGCTGAGTTTTCTAAGCTACTCTGCCATCTTCCCAGAATCCTCTCCTATTTTTTGGGTTGTTTTACATCATATTTATTCTCAAATATATCCTTCCCCCAGTAGAAAAGGAATTGGATCTACCTACAGTCAGAGATCTTGAATTCATATTTCAACTGTGACACTACATAGTTGTGTGACCTTAAGGAAATCACTTATTCTACCTGGCCTCAGTTTCCTAATCTGTAAAATAAAGGGGTTGGTGTTGGAGGAGATAGCTTCTGAGTCCTTTCTAGACAGAACAAAAAAGCCTAGTACTCTTTCAACTATACCGTTCTTTTTCTCCTATTCTTTGTTAGGTGATCAAGGACAGCTCCTGCTGTCTCATTTACACTATCAATGGGCTTAACAAACCTTTTTCTTGCTTATAGCATAAAGGCAACCTTCAGCAAAGCTCTGGTCAAATGAGCGCAAGTACCAAAAACAAAGTTTTACTATAATAGGATCCTTGTCAGTGAAGAAGTTCTTTGGTCTTAAAGATAAATTGGATTCTAAGCTTGATCATTTGAGGAATTTTCACAAATAAGGCTTTGATAAAGGAGGTCATCTCTATAATAATTGATCCTGGTTGTGTGCGGCTTACAAATTGGTTGACCCATATTTCCCAGTGTTATCTAAGATTTTAGCCACCACATGAAAGTGTGGTTACTTTTACTTCTAATCTTAAAACTAGACCTTTCTATGATAAAACATAAATATTCAAGAATTGTAAGCAGACAATGTCATTTTAATTGAAATGGCATTACTGTCAAAGAATGCACTATTTCAAGCAGAGTAAATTACAAGTAAATGATCCTTTCAAACCCTACTCCCTAACCACATTATTAGGACATCTAATTTACACTTCAAATCAGTAGGTCCCATGGAAATCTTACATGAATAGTTTTCAGGATTTTTTTACAATGGAAAATGTAAACCACTAAATAGGACTATATATTCAGAAATATACTGAAATGAATCTTTGATCTAATTAATTTGGGAGTTCTTTTCAATAATGTAGATTGTAATTCATGTCTGCCCTATCCTGTGCATCTTATCCACAAGTTTTCAGAAGTTCACCACAGGGGATCAACCCAACAAATGTGCTAGAGACCTTCCTTGATTTCTCCAGAACTCAAGAGGGTACCAGTAGAGTACTCTGGCCATCCACCGGTCATCTTTTCTTTTGGTCTTCTAGTTTCTTGACAACATCCTTTTCTCCTGTTTTTCAGGTTACTTATTGGTTATAATATGTTATAGCTACTCACAGCTCACCACACACCCTTTCTATTGCCTTCTGCATGATGATCATTTTTAGTTTCTCAGAAACACAGATGTTCCAGATCTCACAGACATGCAGCAACATATTCCTCTAAAATGTTTGTATTGAAAAAAGGTGGGCTTTTGCTGTTAGGGAAAGCTTGGAGGTTAGTAAAAATGCTTTGTAATTTCCCAAAAGCAATTCTAGCCATTCTCCTCCTTTTCACTCTGGGCCAGCCTCATTATCTATCTCTACTCTCTCCAAGATAAACATTTTGTTGTTGCTATTGTTTAAAAAGTTCTATAGAGTATTCAACTGCATGGTGAAATCTAAGCAACAGACATTCTTCATCCATTTAGGGCTTATTTTGTGGATGGTCAGGCCAAACTCTTCTAAAAGAGCTAGATCTCTTCTAGAAGGTTCTGCACTGTTCTGGGGCTTGATGAAATCAACAAAATGTCACCTGCAAAGAGGAACAGCTGGAGGATCTGTAGGATCTCACCATGTACAGGGAGTTACTCTCCTCCTCACCCTGGCCTTTACACTTATTCTCCTTCATAACATTGGAAGATAGTTTTGGTGAGTGTTTTTTTTTTTTTTCAGCCATTCAGTTGTGTCCGACTCTTTGTGATTTCATTTGGGATTTCTTTTTTGTTTGTTTGTTTGTTTTGCTTTTTGTGCAGGGCAATGAGGGTTAAGTGACTTGCCCAGAGTAACACAGCTAGTGTCAAGTGTCTGAGGTCAGATTTGAACTCAGGTCCGTCCTGAATCTAGGGCTGATGCCCTAACCACTGCGCCACCTAGCTTGCCCTCCATCATTTGGGATTTTCTTGGCAAAGATACTGTGGTTATTTGCCATTTCCTTTTCCAACTCATTTTATATATGAGGAAACTGAGGCAAACAGGGTTAAGTGACTTGCCAGGGTCACAAAATTATTACATGTCTGAAGCCAGTTTTAAACTCATGTCCTCCTGACTCCAGGGCTGGTGCTCAATTCACTGTGCCACCTAGCTGCTTCTTTGGTGAGTGTACATCTCCCTGTTTTTATGCCGTGCCCAATATTTATTAATAAGGGAAATCCTAAATAAGGTTATTTATTTGTTGTATCTTCTAAGGAACCCTGAATGGTCCTTAATATATGAGTGGGACACACCTTGTTGTAAAAGGGCCTGTAAAATGGTATGTTCTTCCAAGACACATGATTTTTCATATCCAACAAACAATCGTCACAATGGGATCTCATATTCGCTAAAGGACAGAGAGATAACAGACGCCATGTCTTCCCCCATTAAGGTTGCTTGCTTTGAAAGAAGAGAAACCTTGTTTTCTTTAAATAACCTTCACCCAAAGAAGCTCCTACATACTTGAGCACAGGAAGAAACTTTTGTGGTCTACTGAAAGTGGGGGGAGCTCTTTGCAATATTTTACATGGGTGCACAGGATTTGGGATTTATACTACTGGCCCTTGCTATGCACCCCAAAATTATGACTGAGCAAAGCATACTGTGAGTGAAGGCAGTAAATGGGGAACATATGTAAGTCTAGCCAGAGGGGGAGAATCTGAAGAGGAAATGGGGATGGAAGCAAGCATTCACATCACTCCTCCTATGGGCCGGGCCCTATGCTAGATAGGTTTGACAAATATTAACCTATTGATCCTCATAACAACCGTGTGAGTTGGGTGCTGTTATTCCAATTTACTATTGAGGGAAATGAGGCAAACAGAGGTTCAATGACTTGACCAGGATCACGCAGCTAAGTGTCTGAGGGGCCTATTTGAAAGCAGGTCTTCTGAATCTAGGCCCAGTGCTCCATCCACTGTACCACCAGCTGCTTCCCATCAGTTAGTATATCACATACACAGGGACCAACTGGACTCAGTATTCCATGCATACTGCCTTTCAATGCTTTCTTCTCAATGGTCAAATAAAAAAAAATTAAGATGGAACATCAACTGTCAAAGAATAAATGGAAAACACTGTAATATACTCATCCTCCCTCCCCTACAGGTGGTGAAATGTTTTAACTATTACAAATTTGCCACTGAAAACATTAAAGGACTCTCAGTCCAGACTTTAAAAAAAAAAAACCAATAGCATTACACTTTTCTGTTATCTCAGCATTAAACATCAAATGGCTCTTATTTATATAGGCTTTTATATTTGAAAAATCACTTAATATACATTATCCCATCTGATAAGTCAAAATTTTTAACCCACAAAAGAAATTATAGTGTGGTTCTTCAAAATTTATATCATACATATTTACCAAAATGAGTCAACGATTTAAGTAAAACAGAAACGGAAGGGTAACAATCTTAATAAACTGTAGATGTATGAATAAGGACATTTATTTATATTTTTTAGCTCTAATCACAAAACAATTCTATTTTCTTACCAGTTGCCATGGGTATTTACAAACTGCTGTACCGCATATCCACAATTGCTCACTTGAAGGACCTTTGAATATTTTTGCTTCCAGGAGACCAATGTTGTATGCAGCACAATAATTTAGAAGGACTATCAAGAGGAAGAAAAAAATATATTGCTATAATTGCAAATATGGATAGAATTTTGTCACAGATTTTTTTCAAAATTTACAACTATAAAAGTTAGTTAGAAAAACACAAATTTCTTTCTCACCATTATTCACTACCTTAAGTGAATTACCTCAAAAAGCAATCTCTTTATCCTCCAATAGGTCAGCATTGCACATTCAGGTTTTTGTTTGTTTGTTTGGTGGTGAGGGAGGGCATACCATGCTTATGAATCATCATGTGGGGAACTATCCTACTGGGAATCTCCCTCAACCATGCAGACAGCAATTCATCTGTACCTCATGCTTTCACAAAGTTGCTAGGTCATTGAGAAGTAGTAACATAACTTGCTCAGGGTCACTTGGTTTCTGTGACAATGGCAAAATTTGACTGTCTAGCTATCTATCCGCTCCACTGTCCCTCATTCTTTTTTGCTTTTAAATATTAAGCCTATGATATTATTTGCTACCAGATAGTCTCAGAGAGCTGCCCTGCTATACCAAATAGAGAAGGATGCAAAAAGAGCTTGATATAATGATGTGACAAACCATAACGGCAACCTTTTACAAGACAGTCATGAAAAGTTAAGAATGTTCGTCAATGCCATAATTAATCCAGACTCCAAAAGACTGATGAGAAGCATTTCTCCATTCCCCTGACATAGAAGTGATAGACTGTAAGTACAGAATGATATATACATTTCCAGACACAACCAATACAACTCAAGCTTGTTTTGCTTAACTATACTTGTGTTGTTGAAATCAATGGCTTTTATTTGTGGGGAGAAAAGGAAGGGGGTAGGGGTAATGATGCAAAGAGGAGGAAGAGAAAAAATGTAAATGAACCATATTTAAAGTACACAGAAGGCAGATGGAAGTTCAGTAGAGGAGACAAATGGGCAAATTTTGGTACCATCTTATTAGATATGGACATATGTAATTATATTTTATTTGTATGTATATATTTTATATTGTATATATACAATGTATGTATGCACATATATTTATTTGTATGTATATGTTTATGTGTAAAGGGAAGCTAGCTGGAACAGTGAATAGAGCACTACCTGAAGTCAGAAAGTTTCATGTTCTTGAGTTCAAATCTGGCTTCAAATGCTTACTAGCTATTTGACCCTGGGCAAGTCATGTGTTTGGCCTCAGTTTCTCATCTGTAAAATGAGGTGGAGAAGGAAATAGCAAACCACTCCAGTATCTCTGCCAAGAAAACCCATATGGGGTCATAGAGAGTCAGACACGACTGAAAAATGACTAAAGAATAAAAATGTTTATGTATATAATTACATATTAATAATAGATATATAATATGAAATAAATATATAAAATATATACATGTAATAGATTTTATAGATTCACAGTTCATATATAAGCCTCTTTTTCTGGCCTTTATAAATGGAAATGTTCATGTTTGTCAATAATTTTCTACACTTCATTATTCTTGTTCTTAACACTGATAAGAAGCACAAAGGCATACGGCATAATGTCTTGAAGCTTGTTCTATTCTTGGTTGTTTAGGGACTAAGGTTACAATGCTTTTAGCTGTCCTTGGTTCTTTTAGACATTAGATTTCAATTCATATTTTTATATTGTATTTGTTCACAAACATGCTGTTTTAAATTAAAATCCTCCATTTTATATTAGAAGTGGGAAGAAAAAATCTATGTCATCTTAAACCATGATTAGCCATCAGAGTAGGACTACAGTAAATTCAACTCAATAATTTATTAGCATTTATGAAATGTCTATGGGTTAAGGCACTATCCTAGGTGCTGAAGATACAGAGACAAAAATAAAATAGTCCCTGCCCCTCAAGGAAATTACATTTTCCTTGGTGTTAACACAAATCCACAGATAAGTACAAAGCCTACAAAAGTATATATAATATCTTTTTGGAAGAAGCACTAAAATGAGAAGGATCTAGAAAATCATCTTTTTAAAAAAGTCTAATCTAAGTTGAAATGATCCCTTCCAAGAGTTAGATATTCTGAGGGAAAGCATTTTAGGCACTTAAGACTAAATGCCAAGTTTTACATAAGCAAGAAATGAAATGGAATAGTACTGATAAGAAAGTTTATCTGGAACCTAGAGCAGATGAGGAGAATGTGAAATCAGTTGGAAAGGGAAGTTGATCCCAGATCATGAAGGGCTTTAAGTGCCAAACAAGAGTCTGTATTTTACCCTAGAGGCAATGGGGAGTTGCTGAAAATTCTCAGAAAGGGGAATGACATCTTCAGACCTGAAGTTTAATAAACTTATTTTGGCCTCTGTGTGAAGAATGAATTAGAAGGGAGAGACTAGAAGTAGGGAGATCAATTCTTATGCTATTATAATCATTCAGGAGGCCTGTAATAAGAGTCTAAAGTAGGTTAATAACTGTGTGAATGCATAGGAAGAGATACATGCAAGAGATATTGTAGAGACAGAATCAACAAGTCTTGGCAACTGGATATACAGGATGAAGGAAAGTAAAAATTTGTCGATCACTGCAAGGTTTGCAAATCTGGTTGATTTAAAAAATGATGGGGGGGCAGCTAGGTGGCACAGTGGATAAAGCACTGGCTCTGGATTCAAGAGGATCTGAGTTCAAATCAGCCTCAGACACTTGACACTTACTAGCTGTGGACCCTGGACAAGTCACTTAACCCTCATTGCCCCACCAAAAAAATGATGGTGCCCTCACAGAAAATAAAGACAAGAAGTAGGTATAGGTGGAGGTGTACCATTTTTTATATGTTGAATTTGAGATATCTATGGGACATCCAGGTCGAAATGTATAGCAGGCAATAGGTAAAATGAGAGTGAGCTAAGAAGAAAAGAAAGACTAATTAATATAGATAATAGATTGAGAGTTATCTTCATAGAGATAAGTGAGCTCATGGTAGCTGAAGAGAGAGAAAGGAGGGGAAAGAGGAAAAAAAGCAAGGATTAAGGGAGAGACAGAAAGGGAGAGGAAGGAGGGAGAGAAACAGGGAGAAAAGGAGAGAGACAATGAGAAGAAAAAGAGGATGAGGTAGAGGAGAGAAAGAAGAGAAATAGAGAAGAAAGAAGAGGAGAGCAGAGGAAAGGAGGCCCTGAAGTGCACCCACAAAGGATATTGGAAAGTCAGTTAGAAGAAGAACCAAAAGAAAGTAATGTCAGGCATCATGACAGGGTGGTCACCAACAGGGTAAAAAGGTGAATAGAGGTCAAGATAGGATGGCTGAGTATTGAAAAAATGCCATTTCATTCAGCAATTAAGTGATCTGTTGTTAAATGGATGACTATCCATTAGGGCATAATTAAAGTAAATTATGGAACATGAATATATTGAAATATTGTGCTACAAGAAATGATGAATATGAAGAATTCAGAGAAGGATGGGAAGATATAGTACTGATACAGAGTGAAGTAAACAGAACCAAGAAAAGAGCATATATATTGCAACAATGTAAATAAAAAGAATGCAAGAAGAAAATTGAATTCTGTGTAATTATACTGACCAAACTCAGCCCCAAAGAAGAGTTGACAAAATTCACCTCCTTTCCTTCTTTGGAGTAAAGGAAGACTATTGGTGTGGAACGCTACATATACTGTCACCCAGTGGACATGTTGGTTAATTTTGCAGAACTATTTTCCCCCTCTCCTTTACATTCTTTGTAATGAAGGCTGCTCTATTGGTGAGAGAACAGGGGAAGATAGATATATTGGGAAAGAAAGATGATTGTAAAAAAAAAAGACAGAGATAAAAATTGTTTCTAAGTGGGAAAAAATTATCTAAAAGTGGAGAGGTGAAAAAATATTCATATAGTGCTTACTATGTACCAGGTACTGTGCTAAGGACTTTAAAAATACTATTTCATTTGATCCTCAAAATAACCATGGGAGGTGGGTGCTATTATTATCCCCATTTTACAGATGAGTAAACTGAGGTAAACATAAGTTAAATGACTTGCCCAGGGTTACACAGATAGTAAGGATATGGGGTTAGATTTGAACTCGTCTCCCTGATTCCAGACCCAGTGTTCTATCTAACTGTACCATCTAACTGCTTCTAAAATAAAATATGTGATGACTGTTCAAAAAAATACACCATCACAACAAAGGTATTGTCCATAACCTTGAAGAAAAATACTTTCAGTTGAATGGTAAAGTTGAAAGTCAGATTACAAGGGACTGAGAAATGGTTGAGAGGAGAGTAGGTATAGATAGCTTTTCTAGAAGTTGTAATAGGCTAAGTGCAATAAAAAAGACATTATAAACACACTGGCTGCCTTGTGAATTCTTAACTACCAGTCTATTTGTATAAATGTAAGTGAATAGCTGTAAAGAGCTTTGCAAAGATCAACAAACACATAGTGTTTGTGTGTGTGTGTGTGTGTGTGTGTTGTGTGTGTGTATACACTGCTTCCTAAATTTAATAAGGGCAAAGTACTCCTGTGGATTCAATATAACTTATTACATTCAAAAATTAAAAATAAAAATAATACTTTTCTTATTGCCAATGACTCCTGGAGTATAGACTTTGGTTTTTCATAACAAAAATAGTAGTATTTAATTCTCTTTATTAGAACCCTAACCTATTTCCATCTTGGATTTCAGAGAGACTGTTTTCCCAGCTGGTTAGACACAAAGTAATTGTTATGATTTTTCCCTCTCATTCTTAACTTGGTGCTTGAGGTACTTAAATTACTTCCAGTCCTGAAGACACTTAGCTACTCTTCCAGGTGTCTGAGAGGTCAGGCTGCCAGCTTTGATGGCTTTAGGAAATTTAGTGGTTTTAAGTTTCTATTTATAGAATTAATTCTATACCACATTGAAACCAATTTTTGAGGTAGCTCAAAAAGGAAACACCTTGGTACTAGAATTGGGAGAGAGGAAAGATTTTCTGGTTTCACTTAATTGTCTAAATTGAAAGAAATACATGAGAAAGGGAATATGGCTGGGGTTGGCAGCATATAACCCCTATCTATAAATATTCAATATAAGAAAATGAATTTTTCCATACTGGGGTCATTCCAGTGGTTTAGTTCATTTGACACCAAAGGAGCTCAAGATATTGATTTATGTGTCCTTCAAAGGTTAAGAACAGATAATTTAATGTTACTTCCAATAATCAGTTAATAGAATTTAATAAATACCTACTATGTGCTAGGTACTAGGAATACAAATGCAAAGATGTTATAATCCCAGTCCTCAGGGAGCACATGTGCTAACATAATGCTGATTTTGGCTACAATTTAAAAAAATTAATAGCAATCTAATTCTATTCCACAAGAATTTATTAAGTGCCTACTATATTCCAGGCATTATGGTAGATACTAGAAATACAAAGACTCCTCCACCCCTCTACTTTACTTAAACAACTAAACAGTTTCTGCTCTTATGGAACTTACATTTTCTGAGCAAATTAAATATTTCCCTCTATTCCCCAAAGTATCGAGAATATTAGATCTCCAATTGCTAATGGTCATGGGGATATGAATAAACAGCTTTCAGAGGAAGAAATCCAAGCTATCAATAGACATGTGGACTCTAAATCATTAATAAGAGAGAAATGCTAATTAAAACAACTCTAAGGAAATGCAAATTAAAACATCTTTTAGGTAGTAACTCATACCCATCAAATTGGCTAATAGGACAAAAAAGGGAAAAGATAAATGTTGAAGGGAATGTGGGAAAATGGGACACTAATGAACTGTTGGTAGAGTTGTAAAATGATTCAACCATTCTGGAGAACAATTTGGAACTATGCCTGAAGGGCTATAAAACCGCGCATAATCTTTGATCCAGCAATAGCACTCATTACTAGGTTTGTATCCCAAATAGATTTTTTTTTAAAGGGTAAAGAACCTATTTGTACAAAAATATTTCTAACAATTCTTTTGTGATGACTAAGAATTGAAAATTGAGGGGGTGCTGATTAGTTAGGGAATGGCCGAACAAGTTTGTGTAATTGATTGTAATGGAAATATATTGTGCTATAAGAAATGACAAGCCAGATGATTTCAGAAAAACCTGGAAAGACTTACATGAACTGATTCAAGAAAGAACAGAAGGAGGAGAACACTGCATACAGTAACAGCAATGGTGTACAATGATCAACTGTGAATGACTTAGCTATTTTCAGCAATACAATTCCTAAGGACTCATGATGAAAAATGCTATCCACCTACAGAAAAAGAACTGATGAAGTCTGAATATAGATCAAAGCATTCTTATTCTCTCTCTCTCTCTCTCTCCTTCCCTCCTTCCCTCTCTTCCTTCTCTCTTTCTTTCTTCAAGTTTCTTGCACAAAATGACTAATGTGGAAATGTTTACATGATTGCACACGTATAACCTATATCAGATTGCTTACCATGTCAGGGAAGGAGGAAAGGGAGGGAGGGCTAGAATTTAGAATTCAAAACTTGTGAAAAGTTTAAAATTGTTTTTATATGTAATCAGGGGAGAAATTAAACATAAAAATATGAACATAAATATATGATATACTAAATTAAATAATATATGTTGTAATAAACATAATGTATTATATTACACAATACTATATTATATATCATGATATAATGATATATTATTATATTAATATAATATAATAACTACTTTATAATATAATAAATTAAATAATAAAATATATATATTTTAAAACAACTCTAAGGGACCACCTTTTACCCATTATTAGATTGGCTAAGATGACAAGAAAAAGGAAAGTGGCAAATGGTTATGGGGCAATGGGAAAACAGGTATACTAATGAATTGTTGGTGAAGCTGTGAACTAGTTCAACCATTCTAGAAAGCATTATGGAACTATCCCCTAAATGCTATTAAATTATGCATAAGCACGTCTTGACCCAGTAATACTGTTACTAGATCTATTCCCCAAAGTGATCAAAGAAAGAGGGGAAAGGATCTATATGTACAAAAATATTTATAGCAACTCTTTTTGTAGTAGTAAAGAATTGAAAAGTGTGGAGATACCCATCAACTGGTGAGTGCCGAACAAATTATGGGAATATGAATGTAATAGAACACCTTTGTGCTGTAAAAAATGATTAAAAGAATGATTTCAGAAAGAACTTGGCAAATTCTATGAACTGATTCAAAGTAAAATGAGCAGGGGGCAGCTAGATGGCGCAGTGGATGAAGCCCCAGCCCCAGATTTAGGAGGACCTGAGTTCAAATCCGACCTTAAACACTTGACACTTACTAGCTGTGTGACTCTGGGCAAGTCACTTAACCCTCATTGCCCTGCAAACAAACAAACAAACAAACAAACAAACAAAAAAAGTGAAGTGAGCAGAACCAGGAGAACAATTTATATGATAATAATAATATTGCAAAGATAATGAAGTTTTGAAAGACTTGATAACTCTGATCAATACAATGATCTACAACTCCAAATAACTCATGATGAAACATGTTATCTACTTCCAGAAAGAAAACTGATAGACTCAGAGTACAAATTAAAGGATATTTTCTTTCTTTATTTTTTTGGGGGGTAAGTGGGGGTGGGTGGGAGAGGTATGACTATTGGAGGAATTTATTTCACATGCCACCTTAGTAATGGATTGTTTGTCTTGCCTGCTCACTCATGGGTGGGGGAGCCAGAAGAGGGAGGGAAAGAATTCAGAACTAATAATAAAATAAACTTTATTTAAAAAAATAAACCTTACATATGCTTATAGGACTTAAAAAGAATAGAAAGCTACTTTATATTATTATTGGTATAAATGTTAAGATATATAGAATGAGAACCCATGTGCTGAATTAACAGAAGTCCTAGAATTCTGGAGCAGTAAGGGACCTTGGGGATCGTTGGATCCAGTTTCCTCATATTATAGATGATGAAATGAAGGCACCAAGAAGTCCAGAGATTAGTTTGTAACTTCATTCAATCTACTGGGCAAAGACCATAAGGGCATAATCTTCACTTAAGTAGCCAGTTTTAAAGTCCCTATTGACAATATCTTATGAATATAGCAGGCCCCACAAAATTGTGTTCACATGTGCCTTTTCTCTCTCCTTTCCCACTTACCCTCAAATTCTCGCATTGACCTAATTTTTTTAAGTACTCATCCATTTTGATTTAGTAGGGTTTATTAAACACATAGCCTACAACACTCCCAAGTACCCTGAACTAGATTAAAATGCAATTGAGAAATATTTAACAAAATAAATAAAAGTACAATAAAATGTAGATAATTTTAATATGTGGTTTTATAAGTCAAGATGTGGCCTTCAGAGATCCTTCCGTTTGGCTCAGTAGCCACAGTTTCTGTATGAGTTGCAAGTTACTGCCTCAGAAGACAGTGTTGCTCATGCTGAGGTGAAGCTGGAACCATAGCCAGAGGTAATGAAAGGAAGCTGGGTTTGGCCTCAGGTGGCCCCCCAAAGAACCTGCATGGTGGAGGCTCTGTGAGCTCTGAGCCTCCTTTAACTACTAGATACTCTTTTCCCACGGCAGATCTCAGTAGAAAAAATACAGAGTGGTCACACACTTGTCAATGACTAATTGGCCAAAATTCCCTCTCCCCAGCCCTTAGGCCTGGATTGAAAAGCACAACTCAAATGTCCTTTCCTCCAACAAGCCTTTCCCTGAACCTTCTTAATTGGTAATGATTTTTTTTCCCTCTTCAACCAGCACAACGCACTCTGATAACATCTATCTTATACATTTATATTGTCAGGAAAAAATTCCAGGCCTGAGGAAGCAGCTAAGAAAATGGAAGACACAAAGTCTGCCTTCCTAGGGGCTACAATTTAGTCAGATTATAATGCAAAGTAGAACATGAAAGTGAAATAGGTGTTTAGGAAAGAGAGACTTCCTTCCTAAAACAAGTGACAATTTTATCTGGGCCTGGAAGGACAGGTAGGAATTTCATTGTTGGGGCTACCATTCCAGACAGAGGGAATAGCATGAGCAAACCACAGCGGTGGAGAAAATACAGTTTGTGTTCTAAAAATGGCAGTGGACACATGTGGAGAGTGATGGCTAGTCCAATTCAGCTGGAGCATAAGGTGCTTAAGGAACAGTGGAAGATAAGGCCAAAAAGTTAAGTCAATGATAAGCTAAGGAATCTTAGAACTACCCAACCCTATCATGTCCAGTACAAAAGCTCAAAACACTCACTATAATTGTTTCTTAAATCCATTTATTATGACAAGTGTTTCCTAAAAATTCAATGATTTTCTTTTCCTTAATGATTCTCAATGGTAAGCTGCCATTTGGCAGCTTGTTATAGTCTCCAAATGACTAAAGGAGACAGTGAAATATGGCAGAAGGAATTTTGGACAGGGACTCAAAGCTGAACTGTTACTGGAAGAAATACAAAAAACACCATCTCATGGATTCATTTTTTATTTTTCTACTTTTCTTTCTTTCCTAAATTCCTCTTACATGGAAAAAAAAGAAATCCAGCTTTTTCAAAATAGCACGTTTGTGTAGTTACCTAGTAATCTGTGTGTACTACTCCACTGATTAATCTTTTTAACAATATATTTATCACAGTAAATTCATAGAAGCTGGAAGAACAAATGGAAATAAACTTACTTAATATTTTTTCCAAAAGATCTCAGGATTTCCAGAGAAGTCTTCTACTAAGTTTTAATGGAAGTTTTTCCAAACACTTTAGGCCCCACTGATCTCCCTCTTCTCTGATCTCTAAAAATTCTTATTGTCTACAATACTCATTTTCTCACTGCACTATTGACACATACTACTTCATGTGTTTCTCTTATTTCCCCAATTATTTATATTCCTCTTATGCCCCATCTAGACATAGCACAGCTTACATTTAAAATAGGCGCTCAATTAACATCTTTTTAAATTAATAAATGAATGGAGGGAGCAATGGATGGATGGATGGATGGATGGATGGATGGATGGATGGATGGATGGATGGGTGGATGGGTGGATGGGTGGATGGATGGTTATTCTATGTAGAAGTAAAGGTTTCCCAAAAAGCTAGGAAATTATTTTGAAATTATTCAGGAACTAGTTGAAAAAATGCTGGACCTATTCTGTCATTAAAGGGAGCCCCTCAATATTCACAGCCTCTTTCAGCCAATCAATCAGTCAATAAGTATTTATTGAGCATTTCCTATGTGTCGGGAACTTGGCTAAGCTTTAGTGACACAAAGAAAGGAGAAAACAGTCCTTGCCCTCAAGGAACTCATGTTATTTATAGAGAAAATACTATGACAACTGTGTCAACACAAGGTATCTATAGACTAGATAGAAATAATGTCAGAGGGAAGGGGCTTGGGGAGGTCTTCTTCAATAGGTAGGTAGATAGTCAGGGAGATTAAGCAGAAGGCTACTGCAAATGTTCAGTGTGAGGTGAGGAGAGCCTGAACCAGGGCAGTAGCTATGTGAATTAGAGAGAAGGGGATATATATGAGAGATATTGTGAAGGTAAAAACACCAAGACTTGGCAATAGAATGGCTATGTGTAAGGCATGCAAAAGAGGAGTCAAAGATAGCACCAAGGCTGGGGGCCTAGACAATTGAGATGATGGCTGTGCCCTGTACACAAAGTGGCATTTACATTCCTGGGCACCTTTGTAGACAATGTTCACTCCAATCCAGCACATCTGTATCAGTCAAATGAGACACAAAAGTTGGTGCTCAAAATTATTCTTGTAATAATGCTTATCCTGAAACATAACCTCCCTCCATTCAGACCTACTTTTCCCTTAGGAAAGTTCCTTGCAAGGCCTCCACTTTTGGGAAGGGCCCAAGCTAATGATGGTTTATTCCCTTCCCATCTGTGCTTCTTACTCTCTCCAGACTTGGCCATCCCTTCCCTGACTCTACCTTCTCCTCACTACCCCTTCTCATTTGACTTTTTATATGTTGTCTTTTTTTTTTTCCTTTAGAATGTAAGCTCCTTGAGGGCAGAAACTATCTTTTTTTTCTTATATTTGCATCTTCAGCCCATAGCATAGTGCCCAGTATATAGTTTAATGCCCAAACATTTAATAAATGCCCATTGCCTTGTCTTGCCTGATTCAAACTAATACTTCTCATAGCAGAAAAGAACCAGAACTAAAGAAGATTATCATTGATTGGTGAATGGCTAAATGAGCTTTGGCACAGAAATATAATGTTACTCTTCTGTCAGAAAGAGTGAATATGATGAAAACAGAGAAGTATATAAAGACTTATATGAACTGATAAAAAATGAAGCAAGCCGAACCAAGAAAACAATATACAGGATGGGCCAAAAGTCATGAATATTTTAATAACCCCTTTATTCTTTGTTTTAATTTATAATACCATTGCATCATATACAGTATATATAGGAAATGAGTTGATATTACATGTGAAAAATAAAATCTTGTAATTGGCAAAAATAAAGAAAAAATAATTTTCAAAAAGTTATCAAAACATCAGACCCCTTTGTGAATTTTGGCCCACCCTGTACATAAAGACTATAACAAAGAAAATGGAAACAATATTATTCTCTCATTTCAGTCATGTCCAACAATTTGTGTCCCCATTTGGGGTTTTCTTGGCAAAGATATTAGAGTGGTTTGCCATTTCCTTCTCCATCTAATTTTACAGATGAGACAACTGAGACAGAGTTAAGTGACTTGACCAGCATCACACAGCTAGTAAGTGTGTAAGGCCAGTTTTGAACTCAGGAAGAGTTTTCCTGACTTCAGGCCTGGCACTATATCCACCGTGTCACCTGGCTTCTTCATGAAAACAATAAGAGTAATCAAAATTGAATACCACAAAATTATAATTACCAATGTTTGGTAATTATAATTACCAAATTACAAATATTTGGTCCCCCAAAAAGAGATATGAGGAGGTACCTCCCCCTGCTTCTTCATAATTAGGGTTATGAACCACTACAGTCAGACTGATGCATTTATTAGTTTTGATGAACTGTTTCCCACATTTTTTTATTTTTTAGAAGAGATAGCAGTTACAGAGAAAGGGCACACTATTATTTAAACCAAGATTGCCTTTTTTAATTACTAAAAGAAAGCCAGTTGATCACAGAAATCTATCTCACTACCCTGAGTTCGCTAATTTTAGTGACCAAACAAAGAACTGGATACCCTCCTCTGTATCTATTAAAGGATGGCTAGGAAGGAATAAATTTTCACTCTTCATTCAAAACTTTTAAAGAAGCCTTGAGAACTTGGAGTTCTAGTCTCTCTGGTGTCCTAAGAACCTTCAATAGATGGCTGTTATTTACATAGGCCAACCTAGGATATCATGGAGCTAACTTCCTTCCTATCACCAGGAGTTCTTCATATCAAGTGTACTTAAGATAAGTTCTTATTCCTGATTTTATCTTAAATCTTGGCAGCATTAATAAATAGATAAATGTTAATTAGTAAATTTTTCTTTTGATGTTTTTGAGTAGAAAGTCATTAGTAGCACTCTAGTGTTTTTGGTTCTTTATATCTCATTGACCCTTGTCAAAGGGTCTATATCTTTGAAGGACTTAATTGACTTTTTGCCAGTGAATTTTTATGTCTGAAATCTTGTTAGTCCATACATACATAAAAAGTGTATACTATTTGGGGTTAATTACATGGCAAGAGCAAGCAATAACCAACAGATAGGCTGTGTGTTCCATGTGTTTCCTTACTAGCAGGGAGTAAATACAAGGAAGGTTGATACCTTGGGTGGACACCCTGTGGCAAACTTGTGAGAAAAAAAGAATGATAGAGGATGGGCAGGCATGGATGAGTTTTATCTTCATCCACTAGAGGAAATATCTACATCATGAAGATGACAGATACACTGGAGTACTGGAGAAATAATATATCTATTACTCAATGAAGCATACCCTGTTTTCAAACAGTTCTACTGAAATCATAGAATGCAAGTGAAATCATAGGAGGTCTTGTGATAGATGTAAATCTAATCATACAGGCTGTGAAATGGTTAATCTCACCCCCCCACACACACACACACACTATTGAGCTAAAAAAAACTTGCTTACAGAGTGGGTACATTTGATACCTCTTTTGTTATAACAAAGAGAAGCATTCTCCTTTATCCTCATGACTTTGCCTTTGCCTAGGAAGACTTTTATGAATCTGCTGGGTCTTTGGGGCCAATTACTGTTTCGATAAATACTTACCAATATTTAAAAATCTTATCTTAAATCATTTCTTCCAATAAATCAATTTCTTCAGCTCATTTTAGTGGTATTTTGCTATTGACATCTTCACAGGACCATAGGATATAACAAAATGATAATCAAATTCCCATTCAATTGTCCAACCCCAGCTACCAAAGAAAGCAATGACTGTGCAGTCAGGAAAAAAAGCAACTGTGTTTCAGATCAGCAAAATCATCCTTTCCCAGGCACTAAATACAGTAATGACAAACTCATCAGTAGGTAGGACACTCCAAGAAGATTTATAAACAGGAAGTGGCATCCCTCATCTGCTGACTCTGATAGTAAGAAAAGGAGAACCTAAAACCATGAAGATTGCTTCAAATAGCCCTTTGTCTTTATATATACTGTAGTATACATATAATGATTTGGAAAGAGGCACAGGTCATATCAAGATTTTTTTGAACCCATTCATAGCCACAGGAAGTGTTATTTTCAAAGTCATTGTCTTGAAGTTCAAAGACCAATGACACAGCTGAAAAGGGTTAGAAAAGCAGCATATTGTAGTTAAGTTACACATACTTCAAGCAATTACAGGACAATATTTGTATTTTTGATCTATGATATATACCTTTCTTGTTATTATTCTTTTTTAAAAGTCCAAAATGAGAAGCACAAGAATGGTTACACTTGTTATGTATTAAGACTTTATCTCAAAAAGATAATTTAAAATGAAGGGAGGGAGGGGAAGGACTTAGCTGTGAAAAAAAATGGCTTCTCTATTGATGATAGCAAAAAAAATTAATCTGAGCTATGTGTCCAAACATTGGAGAATAGCTGAATAAATTATGAGATTAAAAATGATAAATATATACAAGATAATATGGGAAAATGTGTATGAAGTGATACAGAGCTAAATAAAAACCAAGAGTATATATATATATATATATGGACCAGGAGTGAAAAGAGGAAAAAGAACAAGTCATAGGTATTGTAGTCAAATCTGAAAGTGAACACAGAATCAAGTGTTTTCTTTGCATATTTGCTGTTTGTCAATCCATTTAGTGCTACCTTATTGGAGACTAAAGTTCTGTGTAGGATATTGCTCCCATATATGATATATCTATATGTATTTTATTGTTTTTGTCAACAATAAACATTTATAATACATCTTTTTTTCTTCTAAAATGATTCCTATACTTTATTTCTGATGTAAAAGCAGCACAACATAACTTTTTGCCCAATCAACCAATGAATATTTATTAAGTACCTACTATGTGCTACCACCCATTAACAACCACTGTAAGACAAGGTTCTTAATCAAACTTTTAGAGAGCAACATTTTTCTCAACCAGTTATAATTCTCATCAGTAAATAGCATTACATATCAACATGTAATAGTCCACCCAATGAACAGTAAGTATATACTTGCTTTGTATCAGTAGGTACTTAACAGTAGTGGGACTCTGTAAGTATGGGATACTTCCTATAACTTCAACATTATTGGATATATTGATTAGTTTTGCTGAATATTTTTTCTTCTTTTTTATTATAAGGGATGACTCTCCCAGTGGGGTAAGGAGAAGAATACAGTGGGAAATGTAAGTGAGCTAAAAAATAAATGTAATAAAAATTCATTCTTTAAAAAAAGAAACTGAGTGAATGAAAGTAGTATAGAATAAGAATGTTAAACTAGGTTGAAGACAAACTATGGGTAGCCTACAGCATCAGGAAAAAATATTTGTATTTTAACAATAGGGATTAGGGAGTCACTGAAGGTTTCCGTTTGGATTATTTTGGTAACTGTGAGGATGAACAGGAGAAGTAAGAGACTACTGGCAGGGGCACTAATTGCAAAAGATAATGAGTAGGGGGTGGAAAAGAGATATTAGAAAGGTAGAAAGAATCAGTAGGGACATAATGAGGAAGAGAAAATGAAGGGTCAACAGTAAATGAAGTTCAAGTCTGGTTGACTGGAAGGATGGTAGCACTATTCTTCAATAGATGGAAATCAAGAAGGGAAGTATTATTTGTTTTTGGAAGGGTTGCAAGAGTGAGGAATGATGAATTCAGTTTGGGACATGTGTTTGAGTTGCCAGAACAGGCAAGCACAGATACCCAACAAGCAGTTAGGAATTTGTAAACCAAAGCTGAGAGAAATCAGGACTGCAGGTAAAGTTTTGGACATCATCTACATACAGGTGATAACTGGAGTCACTGGAGTGGATAAGGTCAGCAAGCTTAAATCATTAGAAGCACTTTAGAGTCACCTGGAGAAAGTTTCAGAAAATAAACAAATATACAATGGTGATGGGATTGGGCTGAGCCTACTTGGAGATAAGGATCATCAAGGTAAAGTCGATTTTCTTAGGGATAAAAGTAGTTTTAATGTAGTAACTGGACAGAACTATTCCAACTCTCTCAAAGACTCATTTTTTTTTCTTCCTTTGGCAGCAGTTAAGAAATGTGCCATTTTAGATATTTGCATTATCACTTGAATGATTACAAAAGCACAGTCTCTACAGTTATAAGTAGATAAGATAAACTTCAGAAGAACATGAAAAATAATTATATGAACAAACCACTGTTATATTAAACCCAGATTAACCTGAGCAATAATTTCCCATTTTTAGTGGATAGTGAAGGGGAAAATGGGTGGTCCAGATCTATGATTTCATTTATCTATCTATCTATCTATCTATCCATTCATTTATTTATTTGTTTGTTTGTTTGTTCATTTGTTTTGAATTTTGCAGGGCAATGAAGGTTAGGTGACTTGCCCAGGGTCACACAGCTGGTATGTGTCAAGTGTCTGAGGCCAAATTTGAACTCAGGTCCTCTTGAATCCAGGGCCAGTGCTTTATCCACTGCACCACCTGGCTGCCCCGTGGTCATTCTTTATGTGGAAAATCTAAGCACCCCTGCAAATCTGTACCTAAATTATAATTGCAGCTGGGCAAGTCACTTAACTTTCATTACCCTGCCCCCCAAAAATTGTATTTTGGGGCAGCTAGATGGCGCAGTGGATAGAGTACTGGCCCTGGATTCAGGAGGACCTGAGTTCAAATGCAACCTCAGACACTTGACACTGACTAGCTGTGTGACCCTGGGCAAGTCACTTAACCCCAACTCACACACACACACACAGAGAACAGATTGTTTTGCTTTTGTATACTCAGCACCTAGAACAGTGCCAGGCACAGAGCAATTGCCTAATGAATGCCTGTTGATTGATTAGAATTGCTTCAAGTTTGCCCATTTTCACCCAACACACAGTATCTGTCTGACTCAGGTCTTCCTAATTCAGAGACCCTGGCATTTAACTGCTACACCATGCTGCCATTCTCCCCACCCCCAAATAGCATCATAATAATAAAACAAAAAGAACTTGTATTTTCTTTCTTTTTTTTTTTTTTTTTGCAGGGCAATGGGGGTTAAGTGACTTGCCCAGGGTCACACAGCTAGTAAGTGTCAAGTGTCTGAATCCAGATTTGAACTCAGTACTCCTGAATCCAGGGCCGGTGCTTTATCCACTGCACCACCTAGCCACCCCCAAGAACTTGTGTTTTCAAGAATTGTAACCTGTCAACTTTCAATTTGGGCTACTATAATTTTATTTAGGAAGAACATCTAATTTAATGAATTCAGCTATCCACTCTTTTGAGTCATGGATCATAAAGAGTTTGCTATTTTTACTCTTTTCTGGAAAAGATCTTTGGCTATGTGACTTCCTTTTCTGCCTCCCTTCTCTTTCTTCTCTTTCTCATCCACCCTTAAACAAAATTCCATAGATACTTATCTTAAAATGTCTATATAGTGCAGCAAGTTATTTCCATTAGGGGTTTTGCCCAGAAAAGGTCTTTGAAATCCTTACTGGAGATTCAGGACTTGTATAATTCAAAGCTAAAGATTGCAGAGTTGAAATCCCACCAGATAAACACACACTAAGCTTAAAGGGTGTGTTTCAAGTTTAAAGCACCCAAAGATAAATGGAAAATGTGTTGAGATGGTGTAGCCTGAACTGTTGTGAAATGAGTCCAGCTTGTGTTCTGTCTGCATTTCTATAAAGTAACCATGGAAATGAGATCAAGCCTGAACAAAGAAAAACAAAGGCTACCTTTAAATGAGTAACTGAAAATGACAACTAGGGGAATGTGGGGCTTCTGCCAGCTAGAACAGCTTTGTTTGGGCAAAATGCAATGAAATTGTTCTTCTAAAATTGAAAATTGAGCCTCTCTTTCCATTGAGATAAATAAACGATGCATCACAACTTATGTATTTCCTGTAAAAAAATGGTTTGGTCATTTCAAACTTCTAAAAGTAAAAATTTTACTTTCTGTTACAGTGTAGTATAGGTGACTAAGTGATACAAGAGGAATAGTACTAGACAGAGTCAGGATGTTCTGAATTCAAATCCAGCCTCTGATCCAATGAGCTTTGTGACCCTAGACAAGTCATTTAACCTCCCTGTACCTTGGTTTCCTCATCTGCACAATGTGGATAATAATAGCATAGGGTTGTTGTAAGGATAAAGTAAAATAATACATGTAAGGCATTTTGTGAACCTTACAACGTTATATAAATGCTAGGTATTGTTGTTGTTACTGTATTATATCATCTTTTAGCTCAGGAAATATATTAATAACATGGAGAAATACCATAGTAAATACGCCTTAAAACACTGTTTCTCTTTACTGTTTTCATCACAGGAATGTTGCGAGTAAAACTGTATAAACTGTTAAATATGTTACTACTGCTAACAAAATGATATAACAAATGAAAAATAACTGGAGTAGAGGGAAGTATGAGAAGGGAATCTGTTGTTGTTCAGTTGTTTTTCAGTCATGTCCAACTCTTCATGACTCCATTTAAGGTTTTCTTGGCAGAGATACTGGAGTGGTTTGCCATTTCCTTCTCCAACTTATTTTACAGATGAGGAAACAGGCAAACAAGGTTAAGTGACTTGCCCAGGGTCACACAGCTAGTAAGTGTCTGAGGCTGGATTGGAACTCAAGAGAATGAGTCTTCTTGACTACAAGCCCAGCACTATCTACTAATCCAGAAGTCCTCTCATGCAAGCCACACCTGAGCAGCAATTTTCCTTACAGTGTCTCTGACAAGTAGCTTCTGCTTCAAGATTTCCATTTCTTCCCTTTCCACTGACCTCCACTGACTCCCAAGAGAGCCTTTTTCAATTCACATCTCTGTCACTTTCATCCACTGCTCCCATTTCTTCCTTGTGGGACCAAACAGAAGGGAGTTAAATCTTTCTTCTACCTATTAACTCTTCTAATACTATATAAGATAGCTATCTCGTATGATCCCCTAATTCTTCTTTCTTCTGATCCTCCTTTGTATGTCAGGGTCCCCAGGCTTCAGATCTAATCTCATTGCACTTTTCAGAAAGAACTCCAGTTTGTGGAGTCAGTAGGATCTTAAAATGGGATGCCCACATAATACTCCGGATGTAGTCTCTAAGAAAAAGCACAGTGAAATTATATTCTGAACACTACAACCTTCTTTTTTTAAACCAGACCAGTGACTTTGTCACTGAATTATTACATACCTTTCATGTGAGAACTAACTTAGTGAAACTCAAGGGGTTCATCATCAAGAGGCAGGGTGATATAGTAGA